>NC_140112.1:6816417-7023988 GCF_964237585.1 Gallinula chloropus
GGTGCTTCTCTTCCCGAGTAGTACCCAGCCCTGAAATGGGTTGGGGGGGTCCCTTATGCCCAAATCCTGAGCACAGGATTGACTAAAGCGTTGAGCGCATCCCCCCCCCCCCCCCCCCCCCCCATTCAAAGGTCTTCTTTAAAAGCCTTTGGAATAAATAAAGGACAAAAATCCCAATGAAAATAAAATGCTTTCACAACAGTAGCTGCAGGGTCCCAGGAGGTGACAGGCCAGCCCCCCAGGGAAGTCCCATGGGTGATGCTGTGGGATGCAGAGCCAGCCCCGCTCGGCCATCCCAGCCACAGATCCGAGGGGTTCCCCAGTCCCCTTCCCGCAACACATCCTCCTTGGCTGCCAGGGGAGTCTGGAGGATGGTTGGGAGGGCTTGTGCCACAGATGGATACCAGGCTGGTATTTGCAGGGTGCAGAGCATCGTGCTGCCCACCAGCCCAGGGGTTGCCTGCACCGGTCTGACCCTTGCAGGAAATCCCCTGCCTGCAATGGAGAAACCACCAGAGCCAGGGAGCACGGAGAGGAACGGCTAGAGAGATTTTTTTCATCTGGTTTTGCATTGCAAGGGAGAGAGGAAAGCTGTCCTTCCCTGAGGGAGGTGTGCCAGCAGGAAGCAGAGGTCGCCCCCCCCCCCATGCCTGCAGCCCTGAGCTGGGGGCACCTCGCTGCTGAGAAATGGGTCCTGGGGAACCTCTTCCAAGAAGTCAGCTCCTGCCACTGGGACCTGATTCTGCAGAAGTGGGTGTGCAGCAAACACTCATCCCATGGGAGCCTCAGAGCTGCCGGAAAACAAGCCGAGCCCTCTGGAAAATCCCATCCCTCCAAAAGGGTTGGATTAAGACCTGGGTTTAAGGCTAGGCGCATCTTAGGAGCCAGTCCAGCACTCACAGCCAGCCCTACCCTCATCCTTGTGCTGTTTGTCCCATTGAGGGAACATTTTTTGAGAGGAGGGACCGGTGGGTTTGCTGGGATCTTTCCTGTGGCCACCAGAGCTCGAAGCTGGGAGGAACCAGCTTTTCCACAACAATTCCCAGATACAGTTTTCATTCAAGAGTCAGTAAATGTTTTAAAAAGCGTTTTCCTGTAAAAAAAATTAAATTATAGGGAAAAAAACCCCCAAGAATCCAGGTGAGTTGAAATACTTTTCCTTTGAATTTCACCTTTTAAACTGATTTTATCTTTCCATAGAGTGGAAATGTCAAAAAAAAGCTGCTTTGGCAATAAAAGCAGGGGAACGTAGAGCGGTGACACTTTGGTGCCACTGAAATGTCTTGGCTCCGCCACTGTGAAAAAGTTTATTTCGCTCCTGCCACGTGAGATTTGGGCTGTCTGTCCCCAAACAGCACAGGTGGGAACGTCACCTCCCAAGCTGCTGCTCCGAGCCACCACGGCTGGAGCATCAATCCCTCCTCGGTTGCTGGCTGGGTCTCCCCATCCTGCTCAGAGGTGGTCCCAGTGCCTGGGTGATGCTTTGGGTCCTGCATCTGGGTGAGGATTCAGGTCCAGCATCTGCCACAAGGTTTGGGCCCTCTATCTTGGTGTTTGCGTCTAGCATATGGGTGCTGGTTTGAGTCCAGCATCCTGAGATGGGCTCTGGTCCCCCCAAGGGGTCTGGGTACAGCGTGTCAGGGTGTAGCAGCGCAGGGCTGGGGGGTGCTGGGGTCTCCAGCCCGGCATCACACTGTTGCCATCGGTGTGACATGGGGCTGTGACTTCATCCTGGCTCTGCCGAGGGCACGTTGGGTGGAGGCGCATGTCCTGTCCCGCCCCCCCAGCACTCGACAGCCGCCAGCTCCCCGTGCCTCAGTTTCCCCCCCCTCCCAGCCCCAGGCCATCACTTTGCCCCAGGGACCAAACGCAGCGGAAACCAATTAGCGCAGGCGTTAATGAGCAAAACGCGGAGGAGGAGGGTGGTGGTGGTGGTGTGTGTCTGTAGGGGGATAGACTGGGGCATGTCGCGCTGGGGTGGGGGGGTACAGGAGGCGAAGCTACCTCCTCTTCCCCCCCCCCTCCCCCCCAAAAAAAGGCAGGCGGGGCTGTGTGCCCCCCTCCCGCTCCCCGGCGGCCGGGGGAGGGGGAAGAGGCGAGGAAGGAGAGGGGGGGCCGGGCGGGGAAAGCGGCTGCACCTGCTTTAGAGGAACTATGGTAGGGCGGCCGGCGCCCGCCCCGCGCTGCCGCGCCCGCGCCGCCGCCGCGCCGAGCCGGACCTGAGCGCGGCGCGCACGGCCCTGGCCCGGCCCCGGGCTGCCCGCGCTCCGCACGGCCCCGGCGCCGCCCAGCAGCCGCAGCAGGGCGCCAGGGGCGGCGGCGCCGCCGGTGCCCGGGAGCCCCCCGCCATGCCGAGTCGTTTCTAAGCTCTCAGCCCCGACGCGGCCGCCCCGTCGAAGTTTTGGGGGGGTGGGTGGGGGGTGGGGGGGATAGGTGGGGGGGAGGGAGGGGGGGGAAAGAGGCGGCGCGGCCGCATGCCTGCCGTGGATCCCGGCGCTCGGCGCGACCAGGTGGGTGAAAGCGGAGCGGGGCCGGGCGGGAGAGTCCGTGCGTGTCCCCCCGCGGGTGTCCCCACGGGGGTGCGCGCTGCCCCCGCCCCGTCGGCGGAGGGGGTGTGGGGGGGTGTATGTGACCACCCGCCCTGTTCCCGTCCTCACCGGCAGGTGTGGGGCGGGGGTGGGGTGGGGGGGCCGCCGGCCGTGTGTGTCTGTGCGTGTGTCTGTCTGTCCGTCTGTCCGTTCCCCCGCCTCGGCAGCTCGGCGGGTCCGTCGCCCCGTACTCGGCCGCGGCGCGCTCGGAAGTTTGTTGCGGCGTCCGGACAAAGGGAGCGGGGCCGGGGGCTCGGTGAGCCAGCGTAGGGGGGTGCTGCGGGGTCCCTGAGGGTTGGGGGTTAGAGGGGGGGGGGGCGAACCGGGGCTCGGTGCGCGCCTGGGTTGGGGGTGGGGGGGAAGGAGGCGGGTCCCGGCGCGTCGCGGGGTCCCCGCTGCGCCCCCGGTTCGGCGCTCCCGGGGCAGCCCCGGCGGCGGGTGGGCGCGGGGGTCTCCGCCGCCTCTACACACCCTCCCCCCACCCCAACCGTCCCGTCCTTCCTCCCCCCTCCCCGCGCCGAGGCGTTTCCCCGGCCGGCGGAGGGGACACACACACACGACAGCGGCTCCCTCGGGAAAGGGGGGTTCAAGCACCGGGAAACTTGCGCTGCCGCGGGGAGAGCCGCGCTGCCGGTGCCGGCTCCAGACCTGCCTCTTCCCCGGCGCTTTGGGGTCCCGGACCCCCAGGAGAAGGGCTTCGCTCCGGGCGCGTTTAGCCGGGGAGGGGAGCACAGCAACCCCTGCCCCGCCAGCCGCTCCGGGGCTCCTTTTGTTGGTGCTTCCCATTCCCCCCCCCCCCATCTTTCTTTTCTCCCAGCAGCTTTATTTTAATCCCGGCTGCTTGGGGGGCTTGGGTAGGGTTTTTTTTTCCCCCGTTTCTCCCCTTGCCCGTTGCGTTTTAACTCAGCCCTAGCCCCTCCGCTCCGTGCCGAGGAGTGGCCCAGCGGGCGCGATCGTCTCCTTTGAGATAAATAAGTTAAGAATAAGTTAAGTTCAGCCCCAAGTTTTTGAATATTGTTGGGCGAAGCCGCCGCCGCAACAGCCGCCTCCGTCCCCCGTCAACCTGCAGCCGCGACCGGCCATCGCTCCGGCAGCGCCCTGGGAAATCCTCCGCGGTGTCCTAAAATAATAACCCAAACTGCAAGGTGAGGGGAGAGAAGGACAAGCACACGGCTTCGGATGGAGCTGGAGGATATTCCCAAGAAATTCCCACAGGTTTGGATGCTGGAGAGAGGGAGGGGGGGTGGTTTAGGGCAGCCGGCAGTGTATGAAGCCCCTTGCCCCGCGTTCCGCCCGTGCCCGCGTTTCACCCTGGGTGTAAAGTTTTGAGAGGGTTTGGTGTGGCTTTGTTTGGAAGGGGAGCGAGGTTGGGGTTTGGGGGGACTTTTCCAAGGGTTTTGGAGGGGAGGAGGTCAGGTCTTTATAACCTCAATATGATGCCTGCTGCCTGTGGGAGGTCTCGGTGGGCTGGCTGGGACCCTGCCGGCAGCGGCTACTAATAATATCAGCAATAATAACGTGTTTGGAAAGAGTTTTTATTATGGAGCTGTTGTCTTCTGGGAGTTCAGAAATTCCTGGGCAAATACGGTTTGGCGAAGCTGGCAGTGGGGTGCTCGGAGCCCCGGATCAGCCTCTTCCATCCCGTTTCCACCCCAATATCCACCTTCATTGCGAGATGCTCTCCAAACCCCCAGCACTTGCAAAGTTCAGATATTTCTATTCTTCCCTGATCCCGATTCTCCCTGCTCAGGGTGATAAACAAACGCGGCTCTGTCTCTTCTCCGTTCTCCACCCCCCCACCCCGCTAAAAAAGGCACTTCAGAAAGTGCTGCCCCAGCAGGAGATTGCTCCCAGTATTTCTTTTGGTGGTAGGAAATCTGTTTTGAGTTGGCAGGCGCGTTTCAAAGGTGTGTATAGGAGAGAACAAGTGGAGTGTAATTGGTTTTTCTTTTTTCATTTGGGAGTGATTCCTTTTTTTTTTTTTTCGTTCTCCTTTCCCCTTTTAAAATAAAAATAATCCAAGGGCTGGCTGTCTCTCTCCCCCCATCCTGTGTGCTTTTAAATCCAAATAAAAATGTGTGTAAGAGAAAGCAGGAATAATTAACAGGCATCTGCAAACTCCGCTGTGCTGGGAGCGCTGGTCGGGAAGCGCCCGCTCTTGAGAAATTGCGCTGGGTTTGGTGCTTGGCTTTGGTCGGGGGGGGGGGGGGGTTGGTTGGTGTGTTTGGGGTGGTTTTTTGTTGCTCTTAATATAGTCCTGAAGGAATTTGTGTCCGAATTCCTATCTGGGATCGCTCGTTGGCATCGGGGGCAGCTCTTCCATCCCCATCGGTCTTTGCCGGGAGAGCGCAGTACCCAGAGCTTTGCCTTTGCTCAGCCCCAGTTCAGCATCAGATTAAGACCTCGCTTTTCCACGAGCGCTGTAAAGCCGTGGGGCACACAATAAAAATCGTTACTGGTTTCTATATTAAAAGATCGGGGCGGTTTTTAACCCAAACCAGAAGTAGGATTTACTTTGACAAATTTCTTCTTGTGTGTTAAAAAAATTTACACAAGGAAAAAAACATGTTGTGCCAGGGAACAGGCATCTGATGCTGAGTTAAATCAACCCAACATGTGTCTTGCCCAGGCACTGTGACCCTGGTCCTGGGGTGTTTGTGTGGACGCATTCCCTTTTCACACCTTCCCCCTTATTCTCCATTAAATACAGCAAAAGTCTTAGGCTCTTGTGAAATCAAACTTAATTTCTTTTATTTTATTTATTATTAGTTATGTATTTGTTTCTCTTAATTTCCCCTCAACTGTCTATAAAAAAAAAAATATCTAATGAGCCACCCCGGGGTGGGTGGATGGAGAAAATAATTAGAATTGGTAAATTTACCCCGTTCTCGCCCCTTCTTTTCTTGTTCTTGTTGGGTTTTTTTGAGGAGTTTTGTGGGGTTTTTTTCCTACCCCCTTCAAATCGCTTAAACTGGGAAGGAGGAGTTGGGCGGGGGGGGGGGAGAAGAAGGGAACAAAATTTCCTGTGCTGAGCTGGGGAGCTTTTGTCCGGGCTGGGAAGCCCTGGGTGGCTCCTGCCTTTCTTCTGCCCTTTGTGGTGCTGGGGCGAGGCGGGGAAGCGCCTTCCCCAGCCCTCCCGCTCCCTCTGCTTCCAGATAATGGGCAGGACCTCCTGGGTTTGGTTGGTTGGTTTAATTTTATTCTTCATTTCTTAGTTGCATGGGTTTTGTTGGGGGGTTATATTCCCCCCACAGCATCTTTACCCCCTCCTTTCATCCCAAGTTCCTTTTGCTGGGGTGTTTGGTGTGTGGATGGGGGTGACTGTGCTCCAAGCCTGGGTTGAGCATCGCTGCTGTGATAAAAGCCGAAGCGGTCACAGAAACCGTCCCCCTTGAAGTTGGACTCAATTGGGGGGGTGGGAGGATGAAGGAGAACGAGATAGTCATGGAAAATCCCCCCCTTTCCTGTAACCTCTGCCCAGTGGGGTTGGGGGGAGTGGCGGGTACCCCCCTTCCCTGCTTGGGAAAGGGGTAAAGGATGGAGGGTGTGATGGAGCATTCCCTGAGCGAAGGGAGGGCTGGGATTTTGTGTGCCTAGGGGGGGTTAGAAGGCTGAGCAAACGTAGGGAAATGAAATAAAATGGATTAAAATTCCTGCTGGGGAGATGGGGGAGGCAAGAAGGGGGTTGATACTCAGCTCTCCCCCACCCCAAAAAAAAAAAGAAAAAAAAACATATTAAAAATATCAGTAAACACCCCAGTCACCTCCCTGCCCCACGGGAAAGCCCAGCATTGGCTGTGGGATGGGAAGAGCAGGGTGCACTTCGGAGAAAATAATAAATAAATCTCTGCAGTGTATAAAATCAAGTGACACTGAAGTATCCACGGCGGGCCCTCGCCCTTTTCTCTCCTAATAACCCGCCAGGAATGCGAGTGCACTCAGTTGTGAAGTTCCTGCCCGGAGAGCCCGGGAGCTTTTCTTTTCTGCGGCCGGAGAGGGGGATGCTTTGAGGCTGCTGATGTTTGTGTCGTGCTGGGGGAGCAGGGGGAGGTGGCAAGGCTCTGGCTTTCAGGGTTTTTCTCTCCTTTTATTATTATTTTTTCCTTTTTCATCCCCCCCCTTTTTCCTCTTTTCTTGTTGGTTGGGTGGAAAAGAGGGGGGGAAAAGCGAGGCCAGAGGAGAAGAGGTGCTGTGGTGCTGGGTTTGCCTTTGTAGGAGCAAGGTGGGGGGCGAGCCGTGCCCCTAGCCGGGATGGGGCTCATTCTTCCAGCTGGAGAAAGGCGGGAGAGCCTGGGGGTCCCCGGCTTTTCTTTTCGCTGTTTAAAAGTAATACACATTTATGGCTCTTTGCGTCGGGTTTCCCACTGCGGAGCGGTGTTCGGTAGCCTCAAGTATCCGGGGAAATTCTCTTCTTGATGGAAGGGAGAGCTGGGGTGGGTTTTCTCCTCCGCCCCCCTCCCCACAGTAGTTTTAATCCTTCTTTCCCCTCCCTGCCCTGGTTTTTCTCCTTCACCCCCCTCCCCGCCGTGGTTTCAAAGCACTGGAGAGCCCCCGGTTGTAGCTGGCAGATGGTTTGGGGAGGTCCCGTGGCGATGCTTCTTGCTGTTTGCACCCCGACATCTCCCCGGGTGTGCGGTGGGGGTCCCACCTCCTCACTGGGGCCAATCCTGGGTTTATACTCCACACTGCGCCGGGACTCCTGACGTGATCCCGCCGCTGCCTCGGCATCACCTGCCGCTTCTGGAAGTGGAAACTGGAAATTTCCTGTCCCGTTCTCTTTGATTTCCAGTTCCTCCGGCATGGCTGTGGGGGTTACACGGGGTTGGGGGGGGGCACACACAAACCCGGCTGGGGTGAGAACGACAAATGCTTCGGGAGGGATGCACTCGGAAGGATGAGTTCTGAGTTACCAGGAGAGGGAGGGAATAAAACTGCAAACACACTTGCAAAAACCTATCGTTGTAGGATGTAAAAATCCTCTGTGTGCCAGTTCTGGAGCCCTGATGTGCCTCAGAGGAAGGCAGGGGTAGCTCCTTGCTTGAAAATAAAACCAGGAGCTGTGCCATTAGGTTTGGGGCGAGTTGCCGTCCGGCTCGTGACCCCTCCGGGGCTGCGGCCGGTAAAGCTCGCTGCTCTGCCAAGTGATGGGGAAGAACTCTGCACCCATTTTATTGTGGTGCACATCCTTCCCCCTCCCCCTGCTCGCTGTGCTGCACCTTTTAAAGTCAAATATAACTTTGCAGAACTAGGATGGAGCTGGGCACAGTTTGAGAAACTTCTTAATTCCCCCTCGACACACACACACGTTGTATAAAATACAGTGAAGATGCTGCTCGAGGGGGTTTAAAAACTTCCTAATTTAAACCCCTTTTGGCAATCGTGTAGGCAAGTCTCTGTGCTAAAACATGTTGCTGGTAACCAGGCTGCCTGTGACAAAAATGTGTTTGCGAATGGAACGGCATCGGGGAAAGGGGAGATTTCGGATGCAGTGGAGGAGGAGAGCTGCTCCTTTCAGAGGTCAGTAACGTGATGCTGTGGAGGAAAACATCCGTCTGCCACCTTTGGGGTTTTTTTGGGGTGTTTTTTTTTTATATAAAGATCCTGCTGGAGGAGAGATTGGATCTGGGGATGGAGGTGGAGGGAAGTCATTAAGGGATTATGATGCCTTGTGCCGGCAGCGTGGATGGTGGGCACGGGGCTGGCTGTAACGGTATCTGGGTACCCAAGCAAAGGAGCTCTGCATGGGGAATCCACTCTGCTTTTTATTTTAATTATTATTATTAATTTTAAAGGGGAAAAATATCCCAACAACTTGTGTTTGCAGTCTGCTTGGGTGAAGTGAACTGGTGTTGGTGTTCGCTGGCCCCCAGCGATGCTTCCTGCCTGGCTCTGCTGCCCCAGCCAGATGGAAAAAGGATTTTGGCAGAAACCATCCTCCTGTGATGCCGGCACTGGGTCCCACGAGCAGGAAGATCATGCTTGTTTCTTAGCAAAATTGGGGAGCAGTGGGTGACTGGGGGGGTAAATTTCTCCTGGCCCTGATGGCTTGGCTCTACTGGGGGGTCCTGGGTGTTTGTTGGAAGTGGAAGGTGCCGCAGTGAGACTTTACTTCTATTTGAGGATTGCTTTCAAAACCATGGGAAGGAGCAAAACAAAATAATCCTTTTTAAGGTAGTAGAGGATGGAAAAGATCTGTTTGGGGTCCTGGTTTGGAGGGGGTTTTGAAGTTGTTTATTCTGCCGCGTTGGCAAACCCTGTGTGTGTGTGTCTGGCGTCAGTGGGGAGCTGGTACAGGCTGGCTGGGAAACCACCCTGGGGCTGCGGAGCATCGGGCTGGTCCTGGCTGGGCCACGGGGCTGGTGGGGAGCTACATCTCCCCTGAGAAGGAGGAAGACCCTTGGATCTATGCTCCGTGGGTTGTTGTGGCAGCTCCCATGGCTCAGGGAGATGCCATCCCCGGAGGTTTTGGCTTGGGCATCGATGCTCCCCTCTGAGCACACGCAGGGCTGCGGCTGCAGCCGGGATAGCTGGGATGAGCAGCTCAGCCGGAGCGGCAGCATTGAAACAACTTATTTCACCACAGCGCTCCTGGGTTGCCGGCAGAGCTGTGCTTAGAGCGGGGTTTAACTGTGCTGAGGCTGATGAAGGTGTAAGGGGCAGCGAGCGTTTCCCGTGCACTTCGTCGGGGCGAGCTGAGCATCCCACTGCGGAGTCATGTCAGGGGCCAGGAGCTGTCGGAGCCCTGATCCCCGAACTCTCCAGCTGTTCCGTTGCTTCCTCCAAGTCTCTGTTTATTCTACAGACAGTAGATTTTTAGGTGAGGGGCTTGCTTTCTGCCTGCTTGTTATGAACCTGTGAGCTGGGGACTGTCCTTTATCTGCTTGCCTGTAGCAAGATCTGGACAGGGACCTACCTAGGAGAAGCTGTCGTGGGCTTGGTAGGAGATGTCTTCAGCTTTAGAAGAGAACCACAGCAGAGGAAGACTCGAGGTGGGTCACTTGATGTGAAATACGTGGCTTCTGGTGACCCTATGGCTTTGGTTTTCTGCCTGCAAGTTGCCTGCCTGTTATTGGGAATGTGTTTGCCCAGTGACTTTCTGCGGGTGCTCCTTGGCCTGGGGAGGTGGGGGGCAGCTCTCTTGGGTGCCATGCATCACGTGCCAGGATCACAACGCGTCTTTTGGGATGGCTGCTGTGGGATGGAGTTTGTGGCATGGGCAATCCCGCTTTGGCCATGAGGTCCTCGGTGCTGCTTGAAGGATGCTCCTGGCTGCAGGACTGTCCCCAGACCCCAAGGGGATGTGAGGCTCGATTTCTGGTTTGCTTGATAGCATCACCCCTGGGCTCCCAGGGATTGGAAGTGCCTGGCTGGGACAATGAGGGATGTCTGGCTGCTTCCCAGGGTGGGGGAATGTGCCACCCCAGCAGTGCTGGCAAAAGGTTTTGGGGATGTTTGGGACTCAGGGTGGTCACAGGGGTGTTGGCAGGAAATACCTGGCAGAGATGGAGAGGCTTCTTGCTGAGTGTTGGGAGGCTTTGGCTGAACTGGACTGACTTTTTGGCAGGGATGGTGGGCAGAGACCTTATACTGGGGAGGGAAAAGCCCTCTCCCTTGGCCTGGGGTTTCCCCTATGGTGGTGTGTCCCCTCTGGGTGCCACTTGTGGGGCTGTGTCCTGGTAGGTGCCATGGCACAGTGCTGCCTGGTACCAGGCTGCTCCAGATGGAGAAGTGCACCCCAAAACTCATCGCTCCTGAGCGCAGTGTGAAAGCAGCACAGGATCTCGGTACGCTGAACAGACCCAAATTGCCCTTTAATAACTGACAGTTCTTTTTCTTGGCCATCTCCCTGTTTCTCCCAAGGGAACTCCATGCACCCAGCAAGGGGTTAGCATTCCTGAGCGTCGTGTGGCCCCACATCCCTGTCCCAGCTCCCAGGGGCAGGAGGAGGTAGTGAGATGCTTCGTGCTACCAAAAGGGTTTCGGAAGGGGGGTGGCTGTCACCAGCAGGCTGGTTCCTTCCTCCAGAGTCCAAAGTCCCCTGGTCGATCCCTGGATGCGATCAGACCTGCCTGTGGGAAGGAAATTCCCCAGAGCAGGAGTGTGGGGTATCTGGGGTCTGGAATACAAACCCAGCATCATTTGCCCTATTAAAAAAGGAAAGGAGGAGAGAAAAT
The DNA here is from genome assembly GCF_964237585.1 of Gallinula chloropus. Lineage (NCBI taxonomy): Eukaryota > Metazoa > Chordata > Aves > Gruiformes > Rallidae > Gallinula > Gallinula chloropus. The sequence continues at coordinate 6,827,180 of NC_140112.1, forward strand.
AAAGGTGGGGCTCAAGTGTCCTGTAACTTCTGTGGCAGGAAATGTGAATTAAAAAATGTGCTGTGCCAGGTTGAACTGCAAACCCCCCTTATGTTACCGAGGCGGATTTGGGCGGGGGTGAAGCTGTGCTTTTACAACGTGCCGCCTCCAGCTTTACCCTTCTCCAGGGTTGTTTCCAAAGTATTTATACCATCCTTTCCCTTCCCACTCCCCAGCGACGCTGCTTTGATTCTGCCTCTCTGCAGCAGGGTCGTGGCGGGATGTGGTTTGTTTTGTGGGCAGGGGAGGGTCTCCCCCCTCCCCATCTCCTACCGCCGTGCTCGGCTCTGGCTGTGCTGGGAGGGGGGTTTTGGGAGGCCAGGCTGTGACCGCTCCGCCTGGCGCACACGTTCACTGGTAATAAATTAAACCCTCAAAATTGATGTGATTTCTTATTGGAAAACAAAAGGGGTGTTTGTCCCCTGGGGTGGGGGTAAATCTGGGGCTGGGGGAGGAGGAGCAGGGTGCTGCTGTGCATCCCATCGCTCCTGATTTGTCTCAGGCTCTGGGCACCCGTGGTCCAGAGTTCCTTCTTCCTGCACCCTCCCCGGTGGGTCCTGTTCCCATCCCTCTGACACCTCCCCCCAGCACTGGGGCTGGTGGGTTTGTAGCATGCTGCTTGTGGGGAGGTATGGGGTTGGCTCCTCCACATAGGTACAAGGTGAGAAGCAGGGAAGGGAGAGGAGCGGGCAGGCTGGGATGCACGGGGCCGCATCCTGCTCCTGTGCAAGGCTGGCTGGAGTCAGAGCCAGGCTGGTTTCTGCAGCAGACCCCGATAAAGGGGGTAACATCACCAAAAGCACTTGCTGAGCACAGTGCTCGGGGAGAGGGGGGAATATGGTGGGAGTTTGGGTGCAGGGTCCCCTCTGTCTCGGAGCTGGGCACAGTCGTCTCTTGGGAAGGGGTCAGGATCAGGCACTTGCTTGTCCAGTGCCTGCAAAAATCCTGCATGACATCAAAGGGGGTGTTGGGGTGATGGTTTTGTGTGACACCTGGCTGATGGAGCCCTGGGTTTGCTCAGGAGGGTGTGTGGGGGCTGGTAAGGGGGGAGAGAAAAGGTCCCCGATGTGCACCAGCTGCAAGGGGGGCTTGGATATGGTCCTCCTCATATTCTTACCCTTCTTCGCAGGGTTCCTGGCCAGGGCAGGGATATGGGGGCTGCAAACTGTGGGGCATTGCTGCTGCATACCGGGTGGGTGAGCAAGTGCCAGCTCCATAAGTGCCAGCCCCCAGAAGATCTCCCCAGATTTGGAGTTGGTTGTGTGTTTTTGGGAGGGAAGATGCCAGGTCAATGCGCTCCAGAGGGAAGACAGGTAAAAATCTGCCCTGGGGAGGGGGGAGCATGGTGGAGAAACCTCCAGCATGGGATTTCTGCCCAAGCTCTGCTCCCAAGGTGTGAGACAAGGTTCATTTCATCCCTTGCTTGCTGTAGGGACAGGCTGAAGGTTTGTGCTGAAGTTGGGCTGGGAGTTTCCCTGGGTCCCCCATTGCCCTGGCAGTGGTGGTGGGTGCTGTGGGGACCAGCCCAGTTCCTTTTAACAGCACCCATCCCAGGGCTGGGCTCTGCCTGCCCTGAGGGATGCTCAGGACCCTCCAGATGTGGCAAGCAAGTCCGGCATCTGCACGGCTCTACTGGGGTTATTCACACTTCTCCTTTTACTTATACCTAGTCAGAGGCTGCTTTTAGGGCAGGGATTTCAGAACCCCTTGAAGTCTTTCCCTTCATGCTGGCGGGCTCGAGCCCTGAACAAATGTCGTTTTCCCTGGAAAGTGGAGCCGTGGTTCCAAATCTGGGTCAGACTTCGGGACTGTTGGAGCAGCCCTGTCCATGCATCAAAAGCTGCCTTGTTCCTGCACCACACCGGTACCACACCAGTGCCGACACCAGCATCGCCTGGGCAAAAGCTGAGCAGCTTCAGTGTTGGAGCAATTTCACCCTGGGTTGTAAAGCTGGTGGTTTTAAAATACTCCCTGGTGAAAAGGCCAGTCTGTTTAGATGTGCAAGGAGGTGAAGTTGCATGGGTGAGGGGTTTGTTTGGGGCTTGATGCTAGCTTTGGGGAGGGTTGGTGCCATCAGTGGAGCGGTGGATGCTGGCACTGCGCAGCATCAACCCTGCTGAATTTCCAGCTGCAGATTTGGGTTGTTTCAGGAAGAGATGGTGGCTGTGCCTGTCTGTCTGGGAGAACAGAGGGACAGACCCCTGCCCTCGGAGGGGATGGACATCTCCTTTCCTTGCAGGATAGGTCCTTTGTGTCCACAGCGGAGACTTCTGTTTGCCCTCGCTGGTGTGGATACAAATGCTTCAGAGATCGCCCTGGGGCTGGGGATACGTGGGGAGATGCTGGGGTTTATCTGGAGGCGTAAAATAATAACCAGTGTCTTAAAATTCTTGGCAGCAGGCAGAAGCCATTGTCTGTGTCCGGGCTGGCTGGGGATGTGGGACTGGGACTGCCGGCACGGGCAGGTACCAGGGGCTTCTTGGCTGGGCAGTGAGGTGGGACATGTTCCTTGGGGAGTTGGTGACCCAACTGCATCTGCTTCATGTCTTGGCTGGTGCCACATCCTGGTGTGCTGCCTTCCTTCGCCCCGAGGGGATGGTTTCTGGTCCGGGTAGAAAGGGGGATGTCCCCTCTTTGTGCCCTGCCTGGGGCAGCTGGTGACGGATGGCACCATGTCCTGCAGCCTCCCAGGGGATGCGCTTTGAGGGGGGGATAGAGAGGGCTGTCTGTGACCCTGCCTCAGCAGGAGATGCGGGAAGATGATGTGACCTGATTGCGGAGGAGCGGTGCCGGTGGGGAGCCTGAGCCGTAGTGTGGCTGCAGTGGGGAAGCTTCTACTGCATGCACCCAGCCCAAGGTGGGCACCCTTTGCCTGCGACCCCCTGAAAGAGCCTGTGCGCACCCTGTGCTGGGGGGTTCTGGGTTTACCACTAAAGAAAGCATCTTGTGATGCCTGAGCTGCTGCTGGGGGTGCCTTGTGGCTCCTGTCAGGGGGTCCTCCCCAGGCAGGGAGGCACGGCAGGAGCTGGCAGGGTACTGGGAACCCCTTGCTGCCCAGCACCCATGGGTGCTCACTGGGGCTGTGGGCCCTGGGTGAGGTATAGGGTGTTGCAACTTGCAACCGGTGAGTCACGAGCTGATATTTTGAAGAAGGAGCATTGTTTTTAAGAGGGGTGGAGGGGGGAGAAAACCCCTCAGTTTTTCAGGAGTGCTTTGCAGTGAGGGCGTATCTAACAGCATGGTAACAGTAGTAATTAGGAACCCCCCAATTTGCAGGGTGCTGTCTGTTACAGGCCAGCAGGAAGGAGCCAGTGGCTTCTTTGGCCACTGTAGCACCGTCACTGGAACATCGCCTGGAACATCTCTCAGGCATCTTTGCACCCCGAAGCTGGGCTCACTCAGGAATCTGCTGTTTTCTAGAGGGAGCATCACCCACTGTCTGGGATGAGCAGGGATTCTGGAGGGGCAGATCCCTTCTGCCCCATTTCACTTCATCCTTCCATAGCTCGGTCCCACTCCGTAAAGCAGGGGTGTGCTCCCACATTCAGGAAGGTGCTGTGTCCTGACATGTGGCCTGGTAAGGGCTGAGCTTTTTGGGGTGGACATGTCTTGGGGGCTGTGTGGGTCAGCATAACCCGGGAATGCCATCATGGGTGACACCAGAGTGACGCTGTGGGACCACATCGCCTTCCCGTGTTGCCAGCCTGGCAGCGGTACGGAGGGATGCTTGGATCGGGGATGTGCTGCTATCCTGCTGGAAATGGGCGGGGGGGGGGAAGAAGCTCTTGCTGCCTCTGCAGCTTGAGGCTTGCCCTGGATGCCCAGCAAAGGATGCTGCAGAGGGATGCTGTCCCTGGGAAGAGGACACGATGGCTGCACGTGGCTCATCCAGGTGACACGGGGAAGGAACACGGGGAACCCTGGCAACCTCTTGGCTCTTGGGAAACGCTTCCTCCGGCTGGAGGGATGCTCCGTGCCTCTCTACTGAACCGTGCTCTCCTCCTGAGCACCCAAAATGTTAAACACACCCTTCCCAATCTCCTGCGTGAGTGGTGTGGCCTCGCAGCTGCCCGTCACCGTGCCCGGTGCAGAACTGTGGGACATGCAGGCCCCTTTGCTGAGCTGCTTCCCAGCTTTTAAGAAACCAGGAGAGACATTGTTGGTGTTCTTCCAGTCACTGCTCTGAGCAGAGGTGTCGGGCATGTCGGGAGCCGTGTTCATCTTCAGGGCTGCGGTTCGCTCAGAGGCTGCTGATGAAGGTGCTGAGCACCCTGGCAAAGCAGGAGACATTGGGTCCCTGTGAGATGGAGCTGAGTGGGGCAGAAATAAAATTGGGAGGGTGGTTGAAACCCCTGGCACTGGCTTGGGTGGTGGGATGCATCCCAGCCTCGGGTTGTGCTTGCCTCTGATTTGGATGCGAGAAAACGGACTTCAGACCAGGAGTTTGAAAATGCCCAAGGATAGTTCTCCCCCCCCCGCCTTTTTTCTTCTCGTTCCTCGTGAGCAGCATAATTTCTGGATGGAAACCAGGCAACTTCCTGCATAGAAATGGGATTTGCAGTGGAAAGCATCAATGTGCAGCAGGAAGTACGTTAAATAGAGTGTTTTCTGGATTAATTCTTGCTTTAACGCGATGGAGCCTAGGAAAACTTGTAGCATCAGAGTTCTTCCCTCCTGTTCAGTAGGCACTGTGACTTCCCCCCCCCCCCCCCCCGCCCCCCCCAACTCTGGACTATTTGAAGGCCAGAAGAGACTTTTAGCAACATCAGTCTGACTTGACACAAACTCAGCTGGAAAATTCTGCACAGGGTCTGACTGGGGGAGCTTGTGTCCCAGCGGCATCACCGATGGCCCTGCCATTGCTCCTCATCTGGTTTGTCCCTCATCTACTTGGGGGTATTTTCTTCCTCCCTGGCTCTGCCCTTGCCCCGAAGAGTCAGGGGAGCGAGGGGGCTCCTGCAGCTTGGCTTTTATTTAAGAACTTCCCACAAACACCCCCTCACTGGAAGCCTTCCTCTGCCCTGCTGCTGCCTTTCCCATTCCTGGAGCTGCTGGTGCCGTGGGGCAGTAAGCGCCTTTCTCCTGGGCAAGTCCGCCTCATAGCCCTCCTCTTCCTCAGCTCGTGTAGGGCGATGCCCTTTGCGGCTCTATCCAGGAGGAAGAGCTCTCCTCTTCCTCAGGTGCCCCAGGCTCCAGCAGGCAGGTGCCTGGATAGGGACCCCCCGGAGCGTGGGACTGTATTCAAGCTGTCTGCGTGCCGAAGGGACGGAGGTGATTCTGTGTGTGTTGCGTGTGCAAGGTGTGTGCAGCGCGTGTTGCATGTGTCCCGGGTGGGCTCAGGGCTCTGCCACTGGTGGGGTGCTGCAGCGGGAAGGCTGGGTGAGCCGTGGGTACGTATCCCTCCTGTGTGTGATGCTGGTGGGGTAGAAATACAACTGTGTGAGCCGGGCACGTGGGTACAGACTTAAACCTGGGTCGGGATTTAGAGGGAGATACTGGAGGAGCACCCGTAGAGTGCTGGTGCAAGGTTGGATGCGTCCTGGCAAATGGTGGGGACTGATCTGGCTGCTGGTGCTTGGCTGCAGAGTGATGCCCAGAGCCTTGCTGGAGCTGTGGGCTGGGCACTGGGGTGTGCATGTGTGAAATACATGTGCACAAGCGTGTGCGTATACGTGTGGCGCAGCCCGTGCCGCCGTGCTGGTCCCTGCCTTCAGGCTTGGCTTCAGCTGCGGATACAACCCGGATCACACCAGCGATGGAAGGTGCCTTTAATTATTTTAATAGGATTTTAATAGGATTTTGGGGGAGGGAGGTGTCCATACTGGCCCCCTGTATCCTAAAAACCTCATCCCATGTGGAAGTGCAGCGAGTTGTGTTGGGAAATCGGCTCCGTCTTCCTCCTCCTGGTGTTTTTTTTTTTTCCTGGGAGTTTGGAGTATTTGTTCCCTGTGATTTTTTTTTTCCCCATCCTATTCATTATCATTTTTTGTTAATTAGATTGTGATGGGGAATGGTCTCTATTCAAAAGGAAAACCTCTGAGATATGTTTTTACAAGTGCGTGTGCATTTCGGGGCCGGGGTGGGGGGGGGATGGGGAGAGAGCAAAGATGCTTGAAAGAAATCATTTTAAAAAAATAATAATTTCTTCATAAGGCTCTTTAAAAAAAGAAAAAACCCAGGTCCCCTTCCCCCACCTCAGCCCCCCCCTAATTAAACGATTTGAATTTTCACGTTAACCGCTTGGTGCTTCCTCAGCGCCTCAGATGATTAGAAAGGGATATTCATTTATGCCTTTTAAACGCCGCCCCGATTAAAATCAGAGAGATTTTTTCCTTCATCAAAATCTAACATCCTTGAAAAATTAATTTGATGCCTCTTGTTATCAATTAATTGAATCTCGTTGGGAGAGAGGCTTGTACGGCGGGTGGTTGGAGCTGGCCCTTCTGTTCTTAGTTGCTTTCCCCCCCCATCTCCCTTCTGCTGCTTCCAAACACTGTGACATTATAAAACTCTGCCTTTTTTTTTAAATATATATATATTATTTTACTCATCTCATAAATGAATAAAACTTAGTCTCTCTTCCCACCCTCCTCCCCCATTCCCTTGAGTTCCTCTTGTATAAAAGACCTTTCCCTCCTCCCCTTTTCCTTTCTCCCATCCCTCTTTCCTATAACTTCCGAGACAGGAGGAAAAGAAAGGAAAGAAAAGTTGGGGCTTTAGCAATTTCTTGGCATAGCAAAGCGGCCAGGGTCCATCTTTCTTCCTTTCTTTAACGGGGGATATTGGATATTTCATTTGAATCTCCCTCTTTTCAATTAAAAGCGCCCAGCTCGTTCTCTTAAAGCTGTTTTATTCTCCTCCTCTGTCTCGGCAGCCGGAGAAGCGATTTGCCTTTCTTTAATATTTCAACTCTTTCCCCCCCTGAGACGAGCTGCCTGCCTTGGTTATTTTTTTTTTTTTAATAGACTTTTTCTCCCTCTATTAAACTTTTCCAATCTTCATCCCTTTATTATTTTTTTTCATTCCCACCTCTTCAAAAAAAAAAAAAAAAAAAAAAGAACCCAAAAGAAAGAGGAAAAGTTATAAAATGTAAAGAACTGGGTCATTCAGGAAGTTATTTCAATAACTTTTAAAAATAGGTGTTCACTTAACTTTTTTACTCTCCGTGGAGTAAAAATCTACCTGGTGACTTTTAGATCCAGCTGCTTCCCTGGTGCCTTGTTTATTTATGTCACCTGTGAATTTTGGGTCTGGAGGTTTTGGGGGTGATAACTCAAGTGAGTGTGGCTGGGGGGTGCTTTTGTTTTCTCCACAGAATGGATCTGCACCATGGATGCCCACGTTGTGCTGGGATGGGGGATGTAGTGGGGGGGTATCTTCTTGGTGGGGGATGTAGGTGGGGGTATCTTCTTGGCAGGCTCCCCACAGCTGATGGGGGACAGATGGGCTAGGTCAGGTTCCTGGGCAGGGGTTGGTTTGGTGCCAGGGCCTTGGGAACAGGCATCCGTGTGTCCATCTGACCCTGTGCCATCCATCCCATTACAGCATGAGGTTTGTGTTCCAAGCTAGATTTGGGGTCCTGCAAGTGAGAGATGCTGTTCCGTGTTCCTAGCCCTGCTTAGGTGTCTCCTCTGCTCCCGTGGGGGTTACCAGGATTTTGGGGGTGCTCTGCGGGAGGCTGGGGGTGGGTGCAGGTGGCTGCCAGGATGTGCCTACACTTCAGGGTGGTTTTCCTTGAAATTCCCATTGGAGCACATTGGGTGGAAGAAGTTTTGGTGGGGAGGGATGAGAAATTGGGGTCAGCTTTAACCTCCCTCCTTGCTGGATTCCATGGCAGCCAGAGCTCCCCGGGGGGCTTCCAGGAGTGCAGACTTTGCCCCCCACACTTGCTCACTGCAGCTGGGGCATGGATGCTGGACCCGTGCCCCAAACCTGCAGGGATGCTCTGACACAGCATTAGTGGCCCATGCCAGGTGCAGACCCCTAGCACCCACCCAGCTGGCACCCACTGAGGGTGCTGCCCTGTTCGGGGTCCCCCCTGGGCCCGCACATGCGGCCGCATCGAGGCAGGAGCCCCCGTGTGCCACGTCACTATTTAATTAGAGGTCCCTGATTAACAAAACTTGGCGTTCGGCTTCCTCCTGCCCTCATCTTTCCTGGCTCCGAATCAATGGCTTTGATATGCTAATTAGGGAGTAATTTAATTTCAAAAGGCCGCAATTAACAAGGGTGTTGTGGACATGCTGTAGTTAAGCGGCGTAATCTAATTTGCATTAGTAACAAGCAGGGACTAATTAGAAGCTTAATTAGACACTTAGACGGCTCTTGTGTTTACTTTCTTAATGAGATGGAGTGGGGCCTCTTTTTTTTTTTTCCCTCTTTTTTTTTTTTTTTCCCCTTTTTTTTTTTATTCATCTTTTCAAGAGCACGGCAAGGGAAGGATGCTGGGGAAGGATGCTCGAGAAGGATGCTCAGGAATGATGCTCACAGGATGGAGCAGCACCCCAGCACCTGCCATGTGCCCAGCACCGGCCTTGGCAGCCGACCGGCACCAGCCCGTCCTGTGTCCGGCCAGCCCTGTGTCCACGCTGGAAGGGATTTTATTTTCCTGGAAACTCAGCAGGGAATGGGAGATGTGCCAGCCAGCTGTCGGTGTCTCCGGGGATGCCCCATGTGGGATGGCTTGCTGGGGTTGGGCACCATGTGGAGGATCTCTGGTGGAGCTGGGGAGTCCGTTGGGGTGTTCTTGCTGCTGTGTGTGAGCTCTGAGCGAAGCATGGTCTGAGGGAGATGTGTTTGGGAGTGGCAGGTGGGCTTGGTGGGACCTGAGCAGGAGTAATGCCACATCCTGCTGCCCGACATGGTCCCAGGGCCTTCTACTGGTGTGCTTCTGGTCTTCATGTGAGATGGACCCGTCATTTTGTAGGAGAAAACCCTCCCTGTGGCTGTTCCTGCTTGATTTCTGCGTAGCAGCGAATGCTCCGGTCGCTGGTAGTCACCGGCGTCTGTGAGCATGGCCGGGGTGCTGAGGCTTTGTGGCTGGCACAGGGCTGGGGTGGGTGGGTGAGGAGAGCCACAGGGGGTAAAGGTCTGCCCGCCCGTGAGGGCAAGTGCCTGGAGGTTGGTTCTTTCATGAGAAGTTGCTGGGAGCAAGATGAAAGTGGGAGATGAAAGTGCCCAGAGGTGAGATCCCATTAAAGCGGTGCCCGGGCTTAGCCAGTCCTTGGTTTCTTAAATCTCTTCTAATTTACAGTAATGCTCTAGATTCGTTTCAGCTCCCCCAGACTTTTATTTTAATCCCCTTTCCACATTTCCATGTGTTTATGTGTTAATTAAAGGGTAAAAAGCCACTCTCCGAGCAATCCTGGTTGCTGCTTCTCTTCAAGCCAAAGCCTTTTAAGATTAGTGAGCCGCTTCCTAAAGCCTCGAAGTGCCGGATCCGGACACGCAGGTTGCTCAACTTTCCATAGCTCAGAGCAGATCCAGTGCTTGGGAGCCAGCTTCCTGCAGTTTTCTTCTCCCAACTGTGCAGAGGACCATCCCGCAGGACTTCTGACAGCTTTTTTGGAGGCATTTGCTCGGTCTGTGCTCCTCCATCATCTGCTGGTACCCACAGAAGAGGCTGGCTGTGGGAGAGGCCGTGCTGTGGGGCAGTGCTGTTTAGTTTTGATGTCTGTGGAGATCAAGCAAGTGGAGAATTGATACCAGTTGGGTTGGGATGCCCCAAAACTCATCTGGAGCTTTTGGGGAGAAACAGCTCTGTGAATGCTCTGTCTCCTGTTCTTGCTCCCAAAGACTGTGGGGTGAATCCGTACTTCGAGTCTGCCGGCTTACTCACCTCCTTGTACATCCTCACTCCTCTTTCTTCTGCGACTCAGAACAGTTCCATGGTGATGCTGGGCTCCGTGGTGATGCTGGGCTCAGTGGTACATGAGTGGTCCTTCTCGCAGGACCCCAGGGACTGTGGCACATGCGTGTGTAGGGCACACACATGTGCAGCAGGAGCTGTGTCCAACCGCCCTGCCAGCTAATCCAAACCCTCCCTTGCAGGGAAGCTCTGGGCATCCATCAATCCGTTAATTGCGCTAATTAGAGAGTGTGGAGGTGTTAATTGGAAAACTCTGGTATCGTGCCTGTTTGGGGGGGTGGATGTCAATAAAAATGAATTGATGACTTGGCATGGCATGTGCACTTTACAGGTTAGTGGCAAGTCAGGGGATGTCAAGGAAATGTTACTGCTCAGATGAAGCAATTGTTAATTAAAAGCAACGGTAATTAATACACGCTCATTGCCATATGGTACTGCAAAAGGCAGGGGGATTCTTTGCTCCGTTTCCTTGTCTTTGTCCTGCGGAAGGTGTGTGTGTTTGGGGGGGGGTTAAGTAAAAAGGGGAAAAAAAAAAAAAAAGGCAGAGTGCTTATTCAGTGAAGTGATTTGGAGTCTGAAATGGTAATTAGCAATCCATTTGTGCAGCTTCTGTTGCTCGTTGCCATTAGAGGGGTCTCCTCCCCTCCCCTTTTAAGTAAAACCATCCTTTTTTACTTTATCTGGGTGTTGTATCTTCTGGGGATGACAGTCTGGACAGGATCCCTGCCTTTATGCCTGCGGGAAGGTCTGATCCCTATTAGATCCTCTGGATACCAGCATATCGAGAATCCCTAAAATATTGGATGCGTTTGAACTAAAATAGATGAAAAGCCGGAGCTGGGATGCTGCAGAGCCCTCCCGGCCCTGCGCAGGGATGCACATGTGCTGCCATGCTCACAGCCGGGTGTGCAGCTGGGTTTTGCTCTTCCCGATGCGGCTTCAGCCTCCCCAGATCAGCCCCGGCTGGAAAGGCACTCATTCCTAATTTAAATCGACTTTATAACATTGCAGACGCTGGCTTGGGGTTGGGGTTTTTTTTTCCTTCTCTCTTTCTTTCTCCTTTCTTAAAGGTTTTGTAAAACTTTTATTTGAATGGAAATATTTTCAGTATTATTATTACTTTCTTTTATGACTTCCCTTGCAGCGTTGGGAACACCAGACACACCAGCATCCCAGTAGGGTTTGCAAACGGGAAGTTTGAGTTTTACTAGACTTGGAGAGGGAACCCAACTGGCCTGGTGTCCCAAGGCTGCGGGAATCACCCAGCTGGACCCCAGCACCGGTTCATCTGCTCCAGCATCCTGCCTCTGGCAGGGACGGGGGCCCGGCAGAGCAAACCCGCAGTTACAGCTCCTCCACGAACAGAGATTTCCTCCTAATTCCCAATAGTTAAGCTTCAATTTATGCCCCGAAGCCAGGAAAGTTTTATATTCTTTCCAAAACCTTTTTTTTTTCTTTTTTTTTCTTTTTTTTTAATACTTCCTGTTGTAACTCTGGATATTCTTGTTCTCTGTATAATAACAATCAAATCCCTTTTTGAATCCTGACCGTAGTGATGCTGTGTGACTGCCGGGGCGCAGGCAGAGCCCAGCTTTCCCCACAGAGCTGCTCTCCTGGTCGAAACCTGGAGCAGGCCTTGGATTTCAGGGGGAAAAATGAAAAAAGGATCAGTAATAACTTAATATTTCTGCAGGTTCTTGTTAGACGTTGTGGGGGAAGAGGAGCAAGCACGATTTTTGATGGTGAAAGGTGTTTTCTTTCATCCAGTTTGCTCTGCTCCTACCGCAGCATCCATAGGCAGTCCTTTCCCCATCCCTTCTTGGGAAGCTGCTCTCACTCCAGCACCCCCACTTCCAACAAAACCAGTAATCCCTGTTAACCTTGAACTCTCCAGCAGCCACCGGTGTGTCACCCTGCACGGGTTCGGTAGCACCGGGACGGCGGGATGGAGCCGGCAGCTTCACATGGGAATTAATGTCAGTCATATACCCTGCGGAAATGACTTTTGAAATGCATATAATCTCAAACATGCAAATGAGAAGCTTGCTTCACCCTGTTTAATATGAATGATCAGCTTCTGAATAGCTATTATTACACGCCACATTTCAGCAATTATGTTGTTCGAGGTTTGTCTTTCTGTCTTTTTGGGCGGGGGGGGGTGGAGGGGGAAAAAAGAGAAGAAAAAGGAAGAAATGGTGTTTCTTTCCCTGTCCCTCTTTCTTTATGCCACTCCGGTTTCAAACTCGCTGGCCGGTGGTGGGTGAGGGAACAGTTTGGATGGCGCTGGTGTGGAGGAGATAGAACTGTCCCCTCTGCTTTTCTGTGAAGCAAAGTGTGAGTTGGGAAGGTGTGAGAGACACTGGGTGCTGGTGGGGCATCCCGTGCCCTGATGCGCTCTGTGCAGGGCTGGATGTGGTCCTGGGGTGGCTGCTGACTGGAGCTGATGCTGGATGCGGTGGTTACTTTTCCTTTGGATCCAGGAGTTTCTTCCAGAAAGCGAATCCTCAGGTTCACAGCTAATCTGACCCAACTGAGCAAAGACTCTTTGTCTCTTTGAAGCCAAGCCCCGTATCTCCTCGGGACTCCCTCCCCGAACCCATCTGCCTTCACTTAAATAGCATTTAAGATGGGGGGGCTAGGGATGTACTTAGCACCCAGCTCTTCGGTGTGCAAGCAGCTCTCCTGGTGCCCTGTGATTTCCCCCAGATCTCTGTGGTGGCTCAGGATTGAACGGAGCTTAGGGTGACTGCCCTGATGCTGCCAGCATCCTACAGCAATGTTCCCAGGATTGCTGCAGCGTGCACAGGCTGCGACCTTCAGACAGTTCTGCCTTCGTGCCCCGGGTGTAATGGGGTGATGGGCTGGGATAGTTGACGGGGATAAAACCCACCCGTGGAGTCAATGTGTTTCGTCGTTGCCTTGCGAGGGGGAAGCCTGTAACTGCATGGAATGAAATGCAAAACGCTGTTGCCAGGGGCTCACGCAGGGCTGGACCCATCTTGGGAAGGACCCAGCTTGGTCTTTCAAGGGCATCCGAGGGTATGGTGGGAGGAGAGGCTTCACGGAGGCATCTGGGAAACAGGCAGAATTTTCCAGCTGATGTTTTCCAGAGTGCCGCTGCGCTCTCTGTTTCACTGCGTCCCGGCTCCGCGGTACCTTCGGGTTTCCTTGACCTGGTGGAAAACTCTCTGCTGTGTGGGTTCAACCTGCTGGGCAGCACTGGTTTCCTGGGAGCTGAGGTGCTTTGTGGAAACGCATGAACTTGGAGATTTCCATGGTGAAACGTGCGGCACAGGCTCCATGTGCTCTGTGTACCCCTCTCTGAAACTTCAACCGTGCCGTTCCTGGTGTCCCAGAGTGAAATATTTTGGGATTCGCTGAAAAATGCCCTGATTTCTTGGGGGTTTATGTCTTCGTCAGGCTGGGAGAAAGCCGAAAACAGGGTGTTTTCTGAAGGGACGGGTTGTGCTTGCTTTGCCCCAGCGCCATGCCGGGGCCAGCAGCATGTTCACGGCAGCTCGCGGCGTCGTACGTTTATTTCTTCGGAGTAAATTGTACGCAGCTAAAACCAGCTGGCGTTTGACATCCCATCCCTTCATCTCTTTACCATACCTTGCAGGGGTCAGCGATGGGGGGGCGAGTGGTGGGGGATGCCAACCAGAGCTTTCCACCTCTCTTCTCAAGCTCCGCTCTCTCCTCTTCCTCCTTCAGGTCCTGCTAGCAAGTCATGATGGTTGAATCCGCCTCGGAGACGATACGGTCCACTCCCTCCAGCCAAAACGGGGTCAGCAGTCTCAGCAACCAGCCCGATGGTGGCGGGGGCGGCGGCGGAGCAGGTGGCGGAGGAGGGGGCGGCGGGCGCGATGGAGCCGCAAGCGGGGAGACCAACGGTGAGATGAGCCCCGTGGAGCTCCTGCACTTCCAGCAGCAGCAGGTAGGAGGGATGCCCTGCTTCCTGCTCTTGCCTGCCTGACCACATGGAATCGGGTCCTTTGAGGATTTGGGGCAAATACCTGTTTTATCTTCTCCTCGTCCCCGGGGCTGGTTGAGGAGGTGGGCTGCATGAGACTTGGTCATCCCTCTAGAAAATGAGGTGCAAGCACTGCCCTGATAAAAGCAGGTGCCCATCCTTCTGGGTGCACATCCCTGGGAGATGGAGCCCATCCATCCCTCTGTGCAGCTCAGGGGCTGGTGCCTGCTGCCCCAGGGATGGCTGAATTCTGGTTGGGTGGGAGGGGGGCAGGTCCTGTCTGAGCTGGTGGGAGGTTTGGCTGCTCTGTCCTCTATCAGCTAGGGGAGAAAGCAATGCAGGGAAAGGAGGAGGGCTGCGAGAGCAGGCTCCAGTCCTGTTGGCTCCAAAATCCAGAGCAGGTTCCCTCTGACTCTGCATTTGGTCGCCCAGGTGGGTGACAAGATGGGGTCCCCCCATTCTCTGAACAAGATTTATCCTCAGACATGTGGTATCAAACACACGTGTGCCTGCGACAGCTCCATCCCTGAGCACACGTGTGCATACCTCAGAGAGTGTGAGGGAACCGCGTGGCACACGTCTCCCCTTACACCCTGTGCAGTTCCTGGGATGTGGAGGGGGGAGACAGATGGACAGACAGACGTGTGTGCGTGCCTGCAGGTTACCTTTCAAAACAAACTTCGGAGAAAACATAAATTTTCCTCCTCGGATACTAAATAAGGCAATGATCCCTGCCTCGTATAGAGATCGCCTCCCTGAGCCATAAATTCCAGCGTGAAAGCTGTAAAAAATTGCTGTGTCTGATACTTTAGTAGTGAGTGCTGTAAATCCATTACCTGAATAACAGCCGTTTCGCACGCAGTTAAGCCCCTGTTCCCCTGATCTGAAGGGTAATCATGCGTGTAATGCTGCTGCGAGTCACCCCTGCCGAAGGAAGCTGCCGCGCGCTCCCCTCCCCGGCCCCGAATTTCACTGTGAGGCAGCTGGAGCCGGGGATGAACGGGAGATGCTTGTCCCTGCGAGGCTGAAACGATGTGGATAGGAGGGTGGGCAGTGTGCGTGTGAAACAGGGTTCTCTCTTCTGGAAAATTAGAAGGGGGGGGTGATGGAAAAAGGGCTTTTGGGATGCTGCTGAGCTCGCACAGAATCAAACCTGCCTGAGGTTTGATTTCCCCCTTTTGCATTTCTTCTTTTGGATTCCTGGTGTAATTACCGTGGGAACTGTGGAATTAGTAAGGCAGGGAGGGAGTTTGGTAAACTTCCAAAAACAAATGACATCTGCAATGACAGCACCTTGTGGGGAGGGAAAAAAATAACCCACCACCCCCAACCCGCCATCCCAAGGGCTATCAGTCTTCATGCTTCAGGGAACAGGCTGAGCACCAGCTGGGGTCAGGAATAAATGTCCCCATATATAGAGCTTTGCACAATTAGGTGCTTTATGAAGGCTTTACACCATCCTCGGGAGCATCCAGCCTTT
Source organism: Gallinula chloropus (assembly GCF_964237585.1). Taxonomy (NCBI): domain Eukaryota; kingdom Metazoa; phylum Chordata; class Aves; order Gruiformes; family Rallidae; genus Gallinula; species Gallinula chloropus. The sequence goes on from NC_140112.1 coordinate 6,842,537, forward strand.
GCCCCTTCTCGCAGGCGGCTCCCGGACCACTGGGCTGTTCCTGTCTGACAGCTTCTCCGTCCTGGCTCTGCCTCTGCCGCAGCTCCTGAATGCCTGTGCTCAATCCTTATTCTTATTTAACTATGTGAAATCTCCAAGAAACCTTCGGAAGCCTGAAGAGGTGGGAGCTCACCACTCAGCCACCCCATCTGTGCCCTAAAACTCCACAGCCCTAGGGGTTTGCTTAGGCAATACAGCTCCCTGGGGGTCAAAAATCCCTTGATTTTTGGCTGGTTTTGCGCCTTTCTTTTGTGAAACAGGCTGGGTTTTGACCTCCTGTGGCACCCAGAGTCTCTCTGCTTTCACCCTTTTGGAAGGGTGACCCCAGACAGCCCCGGGGCTTGTTTGGTTTGCAGAGACTTCTCTGTTTCGAACTCCTCCCTGAAGATGCTTGCCTGGATGGGAGCTTGCAGGAAGGCATGTGTATCGCAGGGTGCTCAGGGACCCCCTCCCCCCCAAAAAAAGCTGTTTTGTGGCTTCTGGGGAGTACCTGGAGCAAGAGGATGGGGTTATCCAGCAGCACCAGGGCAGGGGTTTGTTTCCAGCCATGGCACCAGCTCTGCTCCATGACAGAACACAGCTTTCTGTCACCATCCTCATCTGCGCCTGGTCTGTCTGTCCACCCCGATCAGTGCAACTTCAGAGCATCCCATGGTCTGGAGAGGCTGGAGGGAGAGTGGGAGCTTGGTAGGATGGGATGGGGAAAGGCAATCCCCCTCCCCTCACTTCCCCCCGCTCCCTCCCCAGCCCAGGGTATGGCGTTCGGGTTAAATCCCTGGATTTCAATGGTGGGATTCAACTGAAAAGCTTGAATAGCGCGCGTCCGCATTGTGCCGGGGTTGGCGGAGGGGAGAGGTCGGCCGGGGGCATGGGAGGGCTGCCGGCCGGCCGGGGTCTCCCACCGCCGTTGCTGTGGGAACATGCCGAGACCTCCAGTGAGCTGACATCCTCCAACCCGCTCCAAAGGGCCCCGCCGCCTTTGCTCGTTAATGAGTTTTTAACGTGGGGGCCAGCCCCTCGCCCCCCCCCCCACCCCGGCGTGCCTTTACCACCCCTCCTCAGCCCGTAATCCTTGATGGAGGAAGGCCGGGCAGGAAGCAGGACAGCAAGGGTGATGCGGGTGTTGCATCCCTGTGATGAGGGGAAGGATGGGGCGATGCTCTGGCTTGGGTATCGGGGTGCAGCATCGCACCCCACGGAAGCAGGAGGGGAGATCCACAAGCAGGCATCGCGTGGGGCTGATTCTGATGATCTGGGTCTCTCCAGGCTCTCCTGGAATTTCCTGCAAAGGGTCTCCAAGTCTCCTCCTGGAGCTGGGGTTTGAATCCACAGGGTGCAGAGCAGTGGCGATTCGGGGTGCGGTGGGGTGAGAGCAAGGAGGATGCTCAGAGCAGGGATGTTTTGAGGGAGTGGTGGGAAAAGTCCCCAAGCTCGGCAGCCGCACGGTAGCTCTCTGCAAGTTGCAGTCCCGTGGAAAAGGAGCCATCTGGAAAGTCCAGCCGCTCCAGCATTATTTGGTGGGGTTTTATTACATTAAAAAAAAGAAAATATAATATTGCAGTTTATTGTAGACACATGTTAAAGAAATGTTGAGCTATTAAATGAAAAGAAGGCGCTTTTTTTTTAAAAAAACAACAAAACAGAAGCAAATTGGACTTTTTTGGTAGTTAAGGGTGTGGATGGGGGGAGGAGAAGCACTTCTGCCGTAGGAAAGATACCGTTCCATAAAACATGTGATCACATCTCAAATATATTGTGTAATCTGCTATTATTAGGGTATTTAAGATAAAAACGAGGCTGGAGCACTTAAGTGAAACTCATCTCTCTATTAGGTTCCTTGATTTATATTTCATATTTTACTGAGCACAAATGCAGGAGGGGTTTGGGGGGCCCTCTTTTTTTCTTCCCCCTCTATTTTTTTCTTCCCCCTCTTTTTTTTTTTCTTCCCCCTCTTTTTTTTCTTCCCCCTCTTTTTTTTTTTCTTCCCCCTCTTTTTTTTCTTCCCCCTCCTTTTTTTTTCTTCTCCCCTCTTTTTTTTCTTTCCTCCTCTTTTTTTTTCTTCTCCCCTCTTTTTTTTTCTTTCCCCCTCTTGTTTTTTCTTCCCCCCTCTTTTTTTTTTTTCTTCAAATTTCACAGGTTGGGATTGTTGAGAGCTTGTTCCTTGTGTTCTTCATTAGTGAAAATAGATTTAACCCCTCACCCGCAAGGATCGAAGAGTCAAGAGTGGAGGAAGAAAGTCCAGGACCATTACTGTGTGTGAGTGAAAGGGGAACAGCTGGGGCCAGGAGAGGCAAAAAAAAAGACTTTTTTCATTCCCTGTGAAGAATTGTGTCATTTTTGTTAATTTTTGATCTATTTGAGCCATTTGGTTCTGGTTAAGCAAGGCCAGGGCTGGGCCGGGTGGAAGTGCTTCTCAATATGGCATCATTTACCGTTAATATCCATCTAAAAATACCCGAGTGTGTGTGTTGTTTTAATAGCTCTAATTCTGGAATGTGACGATGTCATTTTTATGAGGTTAGTGTAAAAAATCTTCTCTTTTTTTAATATTATTTTTCCTCCCTTTTCAACCTCTTTCTATCCTCTGAGAGGAAAGGAGGGAAGAGGGATGACACGGACTCTTTATAGCTCCCCTTTTTGCCCCCTTCCTTGCAGAATTCTTGGTTTAATATAATCTTTTGGGTGTTTTATTGACTCTTTGGAGGTTAAAACCCCATGCAAAGCTTTGATCCCATTCAGGTGGAAAATCCCTCAGCTATTTTTGGGCAGTGGTTCCCATTGCGGGCTGGGTGAACCCGCTGCGCAGCGGGCAGCCGGCACACGGCTTTTGGCTCTGACAGCTGGAGCATCCAGGCAGCATTGGGCATCATGAAAGAGTACACCCTCATAAAATGCAGTACCTGTGGAATGAGGTAGTTTTAAAAATCCCTTGGACAAGACTTTCCATTGTGTTGTCTGATGTTTTGGGAGGCTGGGGGTTGTCTGTGGGCATCTCCATCCCAGCAAACTCTTTTGAACCTCTTGACCTATTTATTCACGTCTGACCAGCCGATGGGCGGCCTCAGAGAGACTTGGCTGGAGCAGATTTGGGGAGGGGGATTAAAAAAAGGCAGTCAAGCAGGGATAAGGGCTTAATGTAGGGTCTGAGTTGCGAATCAGCCACCCTCAGTGGGATGGGGGCTGCTGGCTCCTCTCGCCAGGCTCCTCCATTGCTGGGGCCAGATGGGACCTGGTATTCCCTATGGACAAAAGGGACGTTTGTGGTGTTTCCCCTGGGGAAGCAGCGAAAAGCTGCCCCTCCTGCCATCCTGAGGTGCCTCCATCACTTAGGGGGATGACGTGCAGAGTCCTCTGGCTGGAGCACGAGCCTTTAGGGGAAGAATTAATGATACTCTGAGGTGTGCAGGATGGAAGCCAGGACAACGGGTTGTTCACTGCCATAGGATGAGATGGTTTTGTCTGGAGTTGGGAGAAAGATCCAGCCTCAGCTTATCCAGCATGCTGAAGGGATTTGGTGTCCCTGGGGAGAGGCAAGCATCCCCGGGGGCTGGGTACCCCATGAACTCCCTTCCGTGACACCTCTGCTGCTGCAGGAGCAGCTCAGAGCAGGTCATTTATTGACCCTGTGCCCCCCAACACCTTCCAGCAGCTCTCATCCCTCCCACCAGTAACCTGGTGCAGTACAAGCACCCGGTGTAGCCTGAAGCACTTGTGGGTCACCCTCACAAACCCCCAGGTCACCATCCTCTTCCTCAGCCCTGAACAACCTTGCTGCTGCTGCTCTTGAGGGAGCAAAGCTGAACAGCACCAGCTCCTGACGTAACTGTCTGAGATGCTACAAACTTTTTTATGGGATAATTTGCTGATCAAAGGGAGCCAGCCAGGAGCATGATGAATTTGACACAACCCATTTGTTCCTAATTACGGGTAACATGCTAATGACTCTTGAATAACACCATGCAGTAGGATATAGGGTTTTATTTTTAAAAATCATTTTTTTTCTCTGGTTCACAGAGACAGGAGGTGAAAGCCCATCCATTCCTGTGTGGGAGACGTTCTTCCTTCTGCTTTAACATCTCCTCACCCCGTAGGAGAGGTTGTGGGCAACACCTTCCTTGCTCATCCCTCCAGAAAGGCTTTATCCTCCCAGAACCTGGGCTGGTCTGGACCCTGGGCTGGTCCGGATCCTGGGCTGATCCTCTGGCCCTTCAGGGTGAGGATAACAGATGTGGCTAACATGGGGCTCTGCATCCCAAAATTCTCAGGTATCTGCTTGCCTTGTAGAGTTGTGCAACAAGTTTGCAAAGCTAGGTGCTGCCAGCTAGAGCATCCTTCGTGTGCAGGGTGAGCTGAACTTCAGCTTAAGTGGAAATCAGTGGTGGGGAAGGAGGGAGGGGGAAGCTCCGGCGCGCTGGCAGAGAGGACCCTGTGTGCCATTGTAAAGCTGTGTCATTTTTTTTTATTTTATTTTATTTTTTTCCCCTGTAAATCTTGCAATTTCGTGCTTCAGAGCACAACGAAGTGAGAGAGCCAGCGGGGAGTGAATTAAATTCCCCCCTGAGAGGTGGCGTGGGGTGGGCAGCCAGTGGTGGGGCTGAGCCAGCCAAGTGCTGGGGATTCTTTGGCATCCACAGGCCAGCCACTATTTGGGTTTAGAAAGAGAGATTCTGGGAGAAGTCCAGCTTAGTGCTTTGCCTGGGTGCTGGCATTGTGTCTCACGTTTTTTCCCATCTTTGCCGTATTTTCCATCCTTCCTGCACTGATTTTTGTTGGCCTGCCTTACTGCATTGCCCTTGCAAGGTGGTCTTTAGGACCACTGGAGGAGTTTGATATGGTGCAGGTAGAGAAAGCAAATCCACAAGATCACACAGATACCTGGCAAAACAGATACAGGTTGGGCACCCGGTGTGTTACACACACAGGATGCAGGCAGCAGCCTGGCACCCATCCTTGTGTGGGTGCCACGAACCTGCCTGGCTCCGTGTTACACTGATACTGAGCAGCCATCGCTCGAATTCCTCCACCCTTTTGGCTTTTAACTGGAATTACTGTTTTCATTTCAAAAAGTAATTAAAATATCAGACCTTGAGCTGTCATAACTGTCAGAGGGTTTTTGTGTTCGCATTACCAGCGCACATCTATTACTGTTAATAACAGGGAAATAACATGCCTGCAGAGAAGCGGTGCCTTGTGTTGGGGCTGCGGTGGCGCTGGGGTTTGGACCGACGGGTTCCTACCAGCAGCAGATCACCACGTTTGTCCTCAAGGATTTTAAAGGGGGGGTGTTTTGGACTTGTTTGGTTGGGCAAAGTGAGTTTGCAAGTCAGCGGTCACACAGTTTATAAGAATCCCCGGCAGCCGGGTGGGGATGCTCAGGAAGAGGTAGAAGGCACTGGGCATCTCTGGGGGTGTTGGATACACCGTGGGTGCAGCCCTGGCAATTCACTATTGGGCGAGAACGTTGGGTTCACGAGGTTTTTGACACTCCTGGGCTTCAGAGTTTCTCAGGACACACACGTGGTGACAAGCAGGGTCGGGGGGTGAGGTGTGTCTGGGTGTGGGCTTTGGGTCCTGTAGCTAAGAAATGGTATTTTTATAAATCACACAGGCAGAGCTTGGTTTGCTAAACCCTCTGCGTGCTGCTTCTGGCTTTGGTAAACCTAAAATGACTGATTCAAATCTAAAATGACCTCTCACTTTGCAAATGCACTTCTTAACGCCTGTGCAAGGAGAGGGTTGGAAGGCTTTTATCCACAGAGAAAAACCAGCAGTGGCACAGCTTGGACATCCTGGCTATAAATCTGCCCCGTGCTTTCTTCCCGAGCAAACCTTGGAATGTAAAATGAGACCTTTTGATTAAAACATGGGTCAGGAGTTTTCATGGATGCTCTGTTCAAGGGGGCCGTGGGTGCTCCTTGGTTCACAGAGGTTAAATAAATAGGTGAGTGGAGGAAATTGTGCGTCCAGGTGCATCCATGCTGCGGGTTTGCAAGGGGATTTGGCAGGGAGGGGTGGAAAGGCAGCGTGCGGGCTTGGAGCTCTCTTCTTTATAGCTGGAAGCGTGGAGAATTAACAAGTGGCCCTGTTATCAGCTCACACATATACCGGTGCTCGCTCTCAGCCATGCTTGCACTCCCTCCTCTCCCCTCCTTACCATCTCTCCACAGGGTTTTCCTTGTTTTCACCAATTTCCTTCTGCTGCTGACTGTACCACGCACAGCTCACTCACAGTTCCTCGAGCTCACCTGTGTTTCCACACATGCCTTGTTGTCAGTTGATGTTGGTTTCTCTCTCCTTTGCCTGTTGTGCGACTCTCTGGCCAGACACCTTCATCCCTGCAAACAGGCCAAGGAAAATCCCAGCTTTTTCTAAGAAAAACCCACAAAAATAAACAGGTTTTGTCTTGGTCACTTGTGCAAGTTCCTAAACTCCTCCTGCATCACCCTAAACTCTGTGCAGATGTGTTCATGGGCTCTGTATTCAAGGTCTAATCCTGCACCTAGCCTGACCATAATCTGGGCAGTGACCAGGACTTTTTGGTGCTCCAGTTTGAGAGTCATGTGTCAAATTAAATGGGATAGCTTTAGACACAAGGGATATCACTGGTGGCTGTGCACAAGGGGGATTAATCAGTCGGATGCTGGTGGTGTCTGTGCTGGGGCTTTGTGGGGGCAGGGGCCAACTCTCATGAAAAACTGTCAGAGGCATGAAGGAGCTGGGCTTGCTGAAATGGGGCAGGGGGGTGGTAGAAGAGAGGAGCCCCCCCACACACACCTCCAGGTCCCCGTAGTCCTCTGAAGGGGTAGGGACAGTGAGTGGTTTGTAATGGGATGTACTGGTCATATTGGTGCAAAGCATCTGGGTGCTGCTCTGGGGAGCTAGAGGGGGTGGGGAATGTGCCCAGAGGAGGAAGAGGGGGGCACCCTTCCTCCTGCCCACCCCTGTGTCTCTTCTTTGCAGGCTCTCCAGGTGGCACGCCAGTTCCTGCTGCAGCAGGCCACGGGGCTGAGCTCCCCCAGCAGCAACGAGGGCAAGCAGCCGGCAGTGCAGGTGAGCCCCATGACGTGTGTGTCCCCATTGCTCCCCCCTTTTTGGGAGGGATCTGGCTGCATGTTGCCTCTGTGTTTGGGTTGGGTAGAGCACCCCAGGAGCCTGCAAAGGGTTAAGTCCCCTGGGAACCTTGGAAATTTCTTGGCATTTGGGAAAGGGTGATGTGAGAGAAGGGATGGGAGAGAGGAGGTCACCGTGTGCCACTGTGCCTTGGGATGGCGTTTTGGATGGGGAGAAGCAGAGTTCCCCAGTGTCTGGACACCCCAAGGATGATGTGAGGTGCTGGATAAGGGCAGATCCTCGAGAATGGGACAGTCACTGGGATGGGACCGAAACACATCTGGGGTGGGGGAGGTTGTGGCACAGGCAGGAACATGGGGCTTTGGGTGGGCACAGCGGCCTTGGATGGTATCCCATTCCTGTAGGGGATGGGGGACACACCTCCCCTTTGCTGCCCTCCGGGAAAGGGTCAGAAGAAGGGTGTGAACCTGGGGAGAGGGGGAGGCAGAAAGAGGCAAAGCCCATGCAATGGCAAGTGACAATTTAAATAGCTGTGTGGAGGGGCTCTCCCTTCAGGCTAATTAAATTTATCAGAGAACAGCAGGTTACCTTATTAGAGCCACGTGGGTTTAATTAACAAAGGAAAGTAATTAGCACAAGCACTCTCAGAGCTGGAGGTCCTCCCGGTGCCAGGCTGAGCCGGCACGGCAGCGGGAGGGCAGCGAGAGCCGAGCTTGGGATGGGCAATCACCAGCTCTTCTCCTGGGTCGCCTGGATGCAGCTGAACGTCAGCTGGTGGCAAGTGCCATCCCGGTGCTGCCAGTGCTGGGACAGACGGGGATGGGGGTTGAGAGCTGCCCCACACACACCATCCCCAGCCACTTTACTGGGTTGGGATGCAGCAACTGAGTACGAGTAAGTGAGAATTAGTCAGGGCTTCTGCGGCACAAACAGGCGGCTTTTTCCAGCGGTGCTTGCAGGAAGGAAATGCAGTCACTGCATGGAAAATGTCTGCGAAGGACAAAGGCAGCGAGGGTGAAGTCAGATTCCGGTAATCGGCGCCTTGCTCCCCTCCGTGGGTGTGTGTCCTTGCCCACGCTTCTCCTGCCTGTGCTTCTTCCCTGCCCATCCCTCACTGCTCCCTCCGGAGCTTTCCTCAGCTGCAATGCGCTGGCGCTTGTTTCCCTTGCCATCCCATTCCCCCTTCTCCAGTGCTTTCTCTTGCCTCCCTTCCCTCCCCATCTGGCCGACGTCTTTGCTGGAGTGAGCTGGATCTGCCTTCCCCTCCCCTCCTCCCTCTTTTTTTTGCGTTGCAAAAGGACTTGTGAAAGTTGTAGACGTGAGTCAGAAATAGCTCATAACTCAGCAGCGACCGGCCTCTTCCTCTCCCCCCTCCCCTTCCCTGCCCCGCCAGCCCGCCGGCAGCTGGAGCGGGATCTGACCGAGGGGAGATAGAGGATTAAGCAGACTCCTTTGAAAGGAAGTTTATCTAACACAGAGTGGTGTGGATGAGACTGGCCAGAACGGCTGCAAGCGGAGGAGGAGGAGGGAGGAGGGCTGGATCCTGGCACAGCAGCCCCTGGCAGGACCAGGGGAGTCCATCGTGATATTTGGGAACCGGGGTGTACTCAGCCTGCTAAACCAGACCCCTGTGGGCTTTGTCCAGAGGGATGCTGCTAGGGCTGGATTTCCACATGGTTTTGGGGCATTTGGGGGAGAAGCTGCTCCAGCAGCCTCCCCTCAGCTCTCTGCCAGCCAGCTCCCACCCCCACTCCCGTGGGAAGCAAGCAGAAGTGTCCCAGTGTCAGCAGAGAGGGCAGGAGCTCAGCACCCAGCACCCAGGGGTGCTGCAGATCCCCCATTCCTGCCAACACCCAGCGCTTTCCATTGCAGTGAGCAGCTCCCTGCCACCTCGCCAGTGGGAATGGGACATGTATGGGGCACCAAGCCAGTGGGAATATTAACGACAGCCAACAGCAGCGTGCTCTAACAGACAAACAAGGAGCTGCTGGGCTCATTGGGGATCCGGGGGGATTATTATTTTTTAAAATATGAATCTCCTTTACTTCAGGATGCTGGAGGTGTGCATGCATGGGGAGCCTCAGAGCCCACCCTTGAACTAAAGCTGGATCTTAAATAAGTAAGGCATAAAACCCACCCCTACTCCAGAACTTTTTAATCTGGGTTTATTTCTTTGCAACTTTAAAACTCTTGGAAACTTGGCAGATGCTGATGAAATGTTGTGTTTGAGGACTTTGGCTGGTTTGCTGGGTGCTCCTCTCCTGCATGAGGCTGGTTGAGATGGGAAGATGCCCCCCCGCCCACCCATCCAGGGATTCTGCCACTGGCATCCAGTAAAACCCACAGCACCAAGGCAATGGAACATGTTTGGAAAGGCAGTACCCTGTGTTTTCAGTGCCGGGGCATTTTTGGCTTGGGGGCAACGCTGAATCATGGAGGTGCCCTTTTGTTTAGGGGTCCCTGCCCCAGCTCAGCCCCACAGAGTCAGGGGTCTCCCAGGAGCAACTTGCTGAGGTTAAAATGCCTCTGAAATGGGAGAGGGGCTGCAGGGCGCTGAGGGAAGGGGAGAGGAGTTTGGAGCAAACTGTGGGAAATTGCTTTTCTTTTGTCTGCTGCGGCGGGAGGGCAGCGGAGCGGAAAAGTGTATTTTGTTGATTTGAAACTTGAGTGAAATGGGTAATGAAGACAGATCAATACCAGCCCTTCTGCATTCCCTCTCCAGGAAAAAGAAATCCAGCAGCCCGTCCGTCTCGGCTTGCGCCGTGCTAGATTTTTTCCATTTGAACTCGCAGCACCGCTGTCCATCCCCGCTTCCCCCCTCCCCACTACTCCCCCTCCTCCTTCCCAGAGCCCCGCAGCTCTGCCAGCCCATAGCCCCCATCACCACCACCATCCCTGCCACCACGATGGCAGTAATGGTGCTTTGGAGCCACTTCAATCCTCGCAGGTTCCATCAGTGTGATGAGCTGTGCTGGCACACTGTACCCTCAGAGCAGATGTGGTCCCCTGGGGATCCCACACGGGTGATGCTCAGGGGGGCAGTGGCTCACCCCAAACCACGGCAGGACCATGCTGAGGAAGGGGTTGCTGGGCAGCGAGCGATCCAGCTCATCATCGCCTCCGCTCTCCGTGTCCCCCAGCCAACTCCCTTTCAACTTTAGCGACTCACAGCCCAATTATGCATGATTAGTGCCTCCCCGGCGGGGTGGCTTCGCTAACGAGGATGCACTGTTGGGTGGAACACGCAGGGGATTGATTCCTCTTTCTCTTTGCATGCAGCTGAACATCAGAGGCTGGTTGTGCTCCATGCAGCACCCACCCGAGCTGCTGCCCTCCTCCTGCCCCCCTCACCCCCCACCCAGGGCAGTTACTCTTTTGGCTGTTCCAAATATTAGTGAAATAACCCCACAGCCTCCAAACCGTCCTGGCATGTGGAGCTGGAGCTACCTTGCAGATCCACTTTTGGCTTCCCAAACTTGGGAAGGGTTTTGCTCTCTGTCCAATCTTGGTATAGTGTGAGCGGAGGGGTGGTAGAGGCTGCACAGTGTTTGGGTGGCTCTGTGCCACTATCAAGATATATATATATATATATCTAGACTGGGATATACTGGTGTGAGTAGCATCTGAATGGCCCTGGGCATCCAAGGCTCTCACAGACTGTCTGAAACAGCTGAATCTCTGAGCTCGCTCGGGGATGCTGAGCGCAGGAGGGGACACAAGAATGTGCCTGTGTGTTTTGGCTGGGTTCAAAGGGCAGGGCTTGCTCTTCGCCAGCTGCAGCAGTGAGAAGCGGGTGCTTGTGAGGAGGAATTGCTCATCCCCTGTCCCTAAAAACCAGCAGACCTAAAGCTGCTCTTGGTGATGATTGCTGCTGTCCCCAGCTCCCGGGCTCCCTGGCTGACCTCTCCTCCGTTTGTTCCTGTTGGTTTTGGAATCTAAAAGGGTGTTTAGAAAGGAAAAAGCAGCACAAGTGTTTGCTAATACCTGAGATTAGATCAGAGAGGAGGATGTGCACTCTGCGGGAAGCACGGAACACCCCAGGGAGCTGTCGTGCACCCAGCACAGGGAGGGGTTGGCTCATCCCCAGGGACCAGGGGGGACAGGGGTGGACAAGGGCTGGGCTGCACCTGCCCTGGCATGGCAGCTTGGACATGCGGTTTTAAGATGGACCTGGAGATACTCCTTTCCATGGTGGTGGCAACATGTTCCCCTCACAGCTCTCTGGCGATGCGCAGTGGCTCCTGCGGCAACCTCCCAGCATGGTGTGACCGCCTGGGAGGTGAAGGTTAGTGCAGGGATGCTTTGAGGCTGAGCAATCCATGGGCTTTCTCACACACCCTGGGCTGATGGGGGATGTCCCAACTCCCATGCTGTGCCAAGCTGGCTGTCCCAGGGGTCACGAGGGCAGCCGGCCATCCATCCCTCTCATGGCAGCGCCGCCGTACCGGGAGCCAAGACTGGCTGTTGGGTTGTGGCTTTCCCTGCTCTGCCTCGTGGCTGGGAGTTGCAGTCTCCTTCCCGTAAAAAAGGAAAAGGAGGCAAAAAGAGAAAACCCAAAAAACCTGAAGAAAAATTTAAATGAAAGCATTGCTCCCCCATCCCGCTGCGTTCCACCCAGCCAAATCCTGTAGCGCTCAGCCAGCCTTGGCAGAGTTGCTCTGTGCTTACGCCAGGCGCTGAGTTTCCCCTGTAATACCCATCTCGTTTTCCACCCTTGACGACCCGCATCCACCCCATCCTTTTGGCACGGAGGGATTACAACTGGGACCACCTGGATAAATCACCCTCGGGAGATCCCGTTCTTCGCCGGTGGGAGCCGACGCGCCGGGGCTTTCTGGGAGGCAGCCGGAGCTGTTAGTAAGCAGTTTTGCGGAGTGGCAGCCAGCCAAGGCGTGAGTCAAACCCTTCCTGAGTCGGTGTCTGGCAGATGCCAGCTCATGACGTGCCAGCCGGGGACCAGCCGCTGCTGCTGCTGTGGGGGGCTGGCTGCTGGGACCTGCTTCCCGAGGGTTTCGCTGGGTGTGGGTGCGACTTCCACATGCGAGGATGATCCCAGTCTGCTCTGGGTCCTGGGGAGGGATGGATGGAGAGGATGTGGCTGGGTGCAGCAAGCTAACCCACCCTGTCCCCACACTGTGCTGCTCTCACTTGGGCTATTGACCACTAGCACCTGAGTTTTTGAGGTGCCAGTTGCCCAGAGCCCACCCTGGCACGTGGGGTGCCAGGCAGACCCAGTCCCCTTGCACACCAGCAGTCTCCGAGTGCTGTGGATGCAGGTGAAGGGGTTGAACCGTGCTCTTCGGTGTCCCCCTCCTCATCAGCAGGGCTTTCAGCTGAGCCGGGGATGGCTGTTGCCACCTCCCATCTCATTTTGCTGGGGCAGCAGCTGTCACTGTCCCTGCCGAGGCAGCTGGGGCTGTCACCGGAGCCCAGGGAGGTGCTGGGGTTTGCTACCCTGTGCTGGGATCACACCAACCACTGGCAGCAGTGCCTCTCTGGGACTGGTGATGAATGGCAGCAGCAGGAGCAAAACTTGCTGCATGTGGGAATTTCCCCTTTCACTAAAGAAAGTTCCTGGCCTCCTTGGGAACCTTAGAGCCGGAAGTGAGAGGTTTTTTTCATGCTGGGTGGAAATTCTTCGTGCAGCTTTGGCATCTGTCAGGGCTCAGGGAGGGAAGGAGACAGAGCCCAGATATCCCTCTCAAAGAGCCCAGCACCCTGTTCACCCCGTTCACACCTCACCCCTTGGTGAAGCCGCTGCCATTTCCCCCATGTCAGCTCTGCATCCGAGCGGGGAAGGGGAAGAGAAGGAAAAAAAAAAAAAGCCCATTTAATGCAGACAAAGGTTGTATGAAAATATAATTCTGCTTTTGTTAGCAGCCATCAAACTCTAAAAAGCGTCGCTTTTGTTTTCTTGTAACATTGTGAAAACCTCGTGTCGGATCGAGAGCTGGGGCCCTCTCGACTAATCGCCTCTCCTTTGTGTTTTTAGATTATAGGGGCAATTAGTGTTGTCAAAACCTCTGGCAATTCTCTTTGCTCTTGACAGGGTGTCAGTCCGCTGGGCGAGAAATGGAAGGTGTTATAACTCTCCGGTAATTAGGATGCCTCCGATTTGAAAATGCCAGCAAACGTGTACGGAGAGGCCACAGCGGCAGGGGAAGGGGGGGGCAGGGAGGCCGGCCTGGATGGGGGGGATGTGGATGAGCAATTAATTAGGGGCTCTCATTCCGAGCACGTTGCCAGCTGATGAATTGGCAAAGGGAAATTAGCAGGATGCTTAGCTCCCAGCCAAGCGGGTGCGCACCCCGCTTGCTTTTGCCTTGCCATCCTCCCCAGCTTCCCTTCTTCCCAGATGTTCACTGAGGGCTTTGCACAGCTGTCTGTGAGCACCTGACTGCTGAAACGACATCTCTTCACCGGTGCCAGTGCTGCGGGGGGGTGCTTGGGGCTCTGTCGGGTGTTCAGTGGGTACAGGAGCCCTCACGGGGCTTTGCAGCTCTTTACTGGGGATATTCCTGCATCCTCCAGAGCCTTCTGTCACCAGCCAGGCCCAGGCAGTTGAAGGCACCCCAGCAGAAGCCCTGGGGTGTGAACACGCAGTAATTAATCGATAATTCTGACACAAAGGTGGCTGAGGGGGTGGGAATTGGGGATTTCGGGGCGACAGAGCTCAGCCCCGCTTGTGATTCCTCCCTCCAGCAAAAATGCCTGAGTAAACAGATAAGCCTTTGCAATCTCCCTTGAAGGTCAGCATGCTCCAGCATGGCCAGACACCTAACACGGGTGGGAAGGACTGCACGGAGCTGCTGGGGTTCCTTCCCTGCTCCTTGGCATGCTGGGATGGCTGGAGCCAGGAAACTGGGCAGCAGATCCAGACCCAGAGCCTGGGTATCACTCAGAGCCTGGGCAGAAGGGGCTGATGCGTGTTGGGCTCTCATCTGGGCTTTGCTGGGTGATGTGAAGCCAGTGGCTTTGTTTCTCTGTCCCTTGGTCTCTGAGGTCCTGAGACCCTTGCGTGAGGGTTGACAAGTTGTCTGCTTGGGATCAAACTTGCGCCCTTGGCTCACACAGGGAGTCTGGCTTGGGCTCCACCATGTCCCGAGGGGTTGTTGTGTGTTCCTGGAGTCCAGAGGCTGCGGGCAGGAACAGGCAGGAGGCTGCTGGTGGCTCACTGGCTCTCTTGCTCCCGATCAGCAGTGGTCATCTGCTTTCCTAGGAAAAGGGAAGGGTTATTAAATCACAGCAGAGCCATAACCCTGCCTTGCAAAGGGCTTTGAGCCGCTGGGGTCTGTGGAGAGCTGGGATAAGACAGCTCTTGATGGTCACAGTTGGGAAGGCAGTGTTGCCCCACCTGAGCAGGACTGGTGGGGCTGGGATCCATCACTGACACCTTCCCCAGCTCTCTGCTGCTTTGCCGTGGGGGTGTGGACCCGTGTTATGATAACCAAAGGCCGGGGTTGGCAGGTTTTCTTAGCCCTCCCTCCCCTTGGCATAGTAATTACTTGAGTTACTGGTGTCAGCTGGAGGTAAAGCTTTGATGTGTCTGTGGAAAAACGGGTAACCTCTTCCTCCGTGCTCTGCTTTGCAAAGTTATCTGGGTGATCGGTATCTTCCCCTCTTCCCTTGGTGTTCCCCTCTTCCCTGAATCTTTCAGGACCCCGAGGGAAGGAGTGGTGCCCAGCACCTTTCCTGCGCTGGCAGCAGGGGAAGGAGCTGTGATTTGGACCTGGCTCCCAGTGTGCCACTGGCTCCTCTTGATGCCTAATTCCCAGTTCTCCCAGCCAAATTGCACCTAAAGGCGACTCTGTGGGCAGAGACCACCGTTCCCTTGGGATGGGGGGAGCTCACAGTTTAGGAAGCTCCACCCCAGTGCCAGTTGTACCACCGGGCATCTCCGTGCCATCATCCCATCCCCAGCATTGGCCGTGGCATCATGGAAGGTGATACAGGACCAAGGGACACGGAGGATGCTCTGGGAGAGCCTGGGGGTGGGAGGCACTCACCGGCTGTTGGCATGTGGGGAGGGTTGGGGTGGGGTTTTTTTGGCACTGGGAGTGGTGATGTGTCCTTCCTCTCTGCAGGTCCCCGTGTCCGTGGCCATGATGTCCCCACAGATGATCACGCCGCAGCAGATGCAGCAGATCCTCTCACCGCCCCAGCTCCAGGCCCTCCTGCAGCAGCAGCAGGCGATAATGCTGCAACAGGTAACACAGGTCCTGGGCTGGCTGTGTGCGGGCCAGATGCGACCCAGTAATTTCCCCCTAGTGCTCTCGAATGCTGGGACAGGGAGATGGGTCCTTTCCCCTCCCCGCTCCTGCCTTCCCCTGCATTTCCTTGGGCATTCCCAGCATGTCCAGCACCAGGGGATGAAAAGAGCTGTAGGTGCTAACGGTGCCATCAAAGCTGGATGTGCTGCCATGTCTCAAAGCCCTGGAAGCTCACACTGGCTAGCTCATGGAGAGAGATGGGTGGCCAGGTGGATGCTTTCAGCTCCATGGAACCCAAGCAGAGCCCTCACAGCCACTGTCTGGGCTTTGGGGCAGGTGCCTGGGGCTGCCTCCAGACCTCGAGCGTGTGGATTTGTTTCTCACGGCCCCGCTTAGCTTTTCTAGAGTGTTCTGTCAAACGTGAAAGGAACGGGGAGGGAATTAAAAAGGGAGAAGAGAGGGGGGAAAAAAACCCAACCCCAAACCTCAACTCCAAAACAGAACAGGTCTGCTTGGGTAAACACCTCCTGCCAGCGGGAGCGAAAGAAGGAGAAATCCCACAAGCATCCCCCACACCCTTCCTCCTGCCTCCAGTACCTGTTTACTCCAAACAGGCTGATAAGGATTCAAGGTTGGCCCCGGGGAAAGAACAAAGGGTAAACACAACCCTGGGTGGGTCCTTCTCCAAGCCTCTTTGGAGCCGGATAAAGAAACACGTTTGACTGCAAATTAAACAACCCAGGCCGGAATAGCTCGCATTCTCCACCAGAAGAAAACCAAACATCACACCTCTCACCCCTGACCCAATGTTCCCGCAGCCGCGCTCGACCATGTTGCAGAGCCCTGGCTTTGATTGGCTTTCGGGTAAACACCCAGGCTCTCCAAACCTGTTCCCCGACAGAAAAAGCCGACTTGCTGCTGTCAGCGCTGTCAGCCCCGAGCTGATAAAGGCTTCCCAGCATCCCAAGGGGCATTCCTGAGCCGCCAGCGTCGCCCCTGTACTGGGGTACGGGCAGGGTGGGAGGGGGCCGCCAGGTCTTGCTGACCTCCCCGTGCCTCCGGCCCCTCCTGCGCACAGCAAATCCATCACCAACAGTTTATTTAGGGGCTGGGGTGAGAGCTGGAGTCAATGCCAGCAGGTCCTGGTGCTGCCTCCTGCAGACTGGGACCCTCCTTGGTGGCTCTCTGGGGGATGAAGTGTTCTTCTGTTTCATTGGCCCAGTAAAACACTGTTTTCACCACTTGCTGGTGCTTTCTGGTGGTGCCCGTGAAGGGGGGATGCAGGTCTGACCCCCCAGAGCTCATGGCTTTGCACTGCCCATGCCAGAAGCCATGAATGCTCCCAGCCTTTGCCAACCATGAGCCCCTGCAGCCCTTGTGATGCTTGCCAAAGGTGTTTTGGGGTCCCACCATTCAAAAACTGGGCTTTCTGCACTGCTGAGAAGCTGGGTTATGTGCTTGAGTGCCTGGGCACTCTTCTCTCAAGGGGGTTACCCACCTCCTGGTATTTCATATCCCCCTGTTGAATAACCCCCGCAGGACACCTGCAGGATCTTGGGGTCATGGAGGAATTACTGAGTTAGGGAGGGGTTGTGACCCTCCTCCCTGGGGCCCATCAATGCAGAGGCTCCTGGTCCGACTGCCAACAGAAAGCCAGGGAAACTGATCGGCATCGGCTGAGGGGTGGGGGGAAAGAGGAGGTTTGGCATCGGTGGTTGTTGGGGATTTGCCATGCTGTGGGGATCTGGAGCCCCTGGGAACATGTGCCAAGGTTTCCTCTGCAGCTCTGAGTCCTTCAGCCAATATTTTTCCTCTGTAACCTGCAGCCAGGAGCCTGCCCTGATGCTGTGGGGCTGGGGCAGCGTGGCTGTGGCAGAGCCAGGTGCTGGGCATGGGGTGATGCTGGGCAGAGAAATGTGAGCGGTGTGTTTTCTGCTGCTAATCCAGGCTGCTCTCTCCCTTTCTGCCCCTGCCTCCTTCCCTCCCAGTTGCAGGAATACTACAAGAAGCAACAGGAGCAGCTTCACCTGCAGCTATTGACACAGCAGCAGGCCGGAAAGCAGCAACCCAAAGAGGTGAGCTCACCGTGCATGGCTTCTGAGCCATCAGATCTGGCATCAAATAAAAGGGCGACCAGCACAAAACAAGGTGTGTGTGAGTCCCAGGACCCGGGACATCCAGCTGGGAGCTGGTGGGGACAGGACAATGGGGGCATCCTGCTCCTGAAGGGTGCTGGGGCTGGCTGCTGGTCTGGGTGCTGGGGAGTTGTTGTTCCTCCTTCCTATCTGCGATCTGGCACATGCACTGAGCTGCGTCGTTCTTAGCACTGCGTCCTTGTCGGAGCATCTAGAAACTATGGGGTGGGTGCAGGGAGCGGTGAAGTCAGCGGGTGAGGGCAGGCAGTTCCGGCAGAGCTGCTAGACCCTCCCTGACAGGAGGAGCACATTGGTGCCCCCCGCCCCTCCGGCACAGGGTGAGGCGTCCACAGATGCTTCTCTCGTGGTGGGGTGCAGAGGAGGCTGGCCTCAGCCCTTGCCCATGAACTGGTCCTGCCCTGGGTGAGCTCTTGGCACAGCTTGAGGAGCCCAGTCCCCACTAAGCTGGCACAGCAGCTCCGTGGCAAGCGGGCAGGCAGGGCTGGCCAGGAGGGAACCCACACCAGGGCTTCTCCTGCCAGCAGCAGTGGCTCTGCAGAACCCAGGCGCTGTGTGAAACAGCAGAGATGCCAGCAAAGGCTTTTCCAGTGGGAAACACTCGGGCATGGGATGCCGACAGCCCCCCCCATGACCTGCTGAGCAGTGGTGGGCTCTCTGCTGGGGTCGTGGTTGCCTTTTTTTGCATGCGATTGCATCAATCTTGTGTAACTCCCTTTCCATAACAGGTTTTACTGCACTTTCCCCAGGTGCTGGGGCTGTACCAGCAACCCTTGGTTTTGGGGATGTGCTGGTCACATGGATCCTGGGGGTTTTACCCCATCAGCAGCAGGCCAACAGCACCTCTCCCTTCCTTTCCCTTATGTATTTTTGGCCCTCTGTCTCTTCCCAGACTTATGTGCCTGGTCCTGCATTGGGGGTGTTTGCTGCTGTGTGGCTGGCATCCCTTCCCTCTCTGTTCAGCATCCTTCCTTAGGCTCTGGGTGCAGAGGGATGCGGAGCTGAGCCGCTCGGTCGCTGTCCCCAGCCAAGCATCAGTAGCAAGTAGGGAAAAAATGGGGTGCTGAGGCTGTTTGCCGCAGTCACTCCTCCTGAAATCCAACACCTTGATGTACACACAGTTCTCCAGCACTTAAAAATTCCCGTTTACTTTGGAGGAACAAAGCGTTTTAGCCCAGGCTCTGTGTTTGGGTGGCTGCAGCAGGGACTTGACAGGGCTGGGGGTGATAATAGGGTGGCTCGAGCCGCTCAGGGTCAAGCCAGCACCCACTCCAGCTTTCAGTAGACTTTGACCCCAGGCTTTCATTGCAGGATGTCGGTGTATTTATGCAGTGTCTGCAGAGTCAGGCTTTTATCAGAGCCATCTCTGGGAGCTGGAGTAGCTGCTCATGCTCTAGGAACTGGGGGGAGGCATAAATCTCAGCTTCCTCAAGGACTTTCCTCTTGGCCGTGGTAATGTTATATTGCAGCAACAAACAGGGATATAATTAAGCTCTAACAAAGGGTTTGCTTAGCGGGCTCCTGGTTTAAAAAGCACATGTTAACTTTTAATTAAATGGTACAGAGGAGATGAGAAATTTATCCACTAAGAAAAGTCTGAGTTGCCAGTGGGGGAAGAGGGACATCAGAAGCTGCTTAAAAGGGGTGTATGTCCAATTCCTGGCAGCATCCCCACCGCGTGGCCCCGAAAAACAGCAAGGGGGTCCCTCAGGAGTGTATCCCAGGATGTTTTCCCCTACCAAAAACCCCAGCTGGGCTTTTTTGGGGTCGGCTTCACCCTGTGAGTTTGGGCAGCTGCTATTAATAAAAGCCCTCTTTTGGGTAGCGGCACATGCCTGCCAGGACCAGACAGCACGGGGAATAACTGGCGTGTCTGGGATGCCGCTGGAGAGCCACTCTTGGCCGCCAGTGGCTCCTTCATGGAAATCCACGGCGGTGTTTAATTACGGCCCCGCCGCAAGGTTTGTAAACCCAGCGCCTTCTGCTTTCCCTCCGCTTGATTTCAAGGACTTTGCCTCGGTGTAATTGTAAGTCAGCGGCTCATCTGAGAGCTCAGAGGGGAATCAGCAGGTGGGAACGGCTTCGTGCTGCCTCAGCCTCCGTGCCGGGAGCAGGGAGCAGCCTACAGAGCAGGGAGCAGGTAGCAGCATCGCACGGAGGAGCAGCTCACATCTCAGCTCAGATCTCCCCGGGAGGAGTGGCATGGCTGGAGGTCCCCCGGAGGGTGTAGGGAAGGGGAGAATAGGAAAAAGAGGGAACCTAGGAGGATGGAAACATGTCGGAAGCGCCTGTCGCGCAGCATCCTGTCCCAGAGGATGCGGGATGCTTTGTGTCCGTGGCCTGTGAGGAGCTGCACCGTGGCAGGGAAGGGGGCACGAGGAGGGGGCTGAGATCCATGCATTTCTGCATCCTGCTAGGATGGGGCTGAGCTGCAGCACATCCCAGCCCCTCACAGAGTATTTTCCTGCCTTAGGGTGTAAGGGCAGATCCCCCCCCGGCCCCAAGAGCATCCTCGGCATGGGGGAAGCTGTGAGGGGAGTGAGGAGCTGTTGTGCAGGGCTGGAACAGCTCCAGGCAGCCCCTCACCCTCATGGCATGAGGCAGCAGAGCCGATGTCTGCTATCCCACTCTATCCCTGACAGCTTTGCCTCTCCAAACCCAGCTGCTGCAAGCGGCACCCGGGCGCGGAGACCCCAATCTGCCCTGGGGGTGAGACTGGAGGGTCTCTGTGTGCCCCCAAAGCCGATGGCAGGGGCTGTCCCTCTCCCTAGGTTGGCGGGGCAGGGGAGGGGGTGGTGCGGGGGGCTGCCTGCTGCCTAACCTCAGTGTCAGCTTAATGAACTGCTCCTGTCAGTCCCGCATGTCACGCCAAAACTCCTCCTGATGTGCTCATAAATCAAAGTGACGGCAGCTCTTACCCCGGTAGCTGCACCCAGTCATCTGCATCTAATGTACGCCGAGTGCCGGCGAAGCTCTGGACCCCGAGCCCCCACGCTGGGACTGGGATTGGCAGGGTAGGGGGTGTGGGGACCAAACACAGGATCCAGTCCTAACACACAGAGCAAAATCCTCCAGTGGGTGCTGGGGTCTCCCTCCAGGATGGACTCAGCCAGGCTGGGGCTTGCAGAGAGAGAGGAACTGAGCAAAGCTTGTGGGGTGATGGCTGGGGCTGAAATTCAAGCTCTCAGCACCCTGCCTTGTCTGGGGCAGACACAAGTGGCTCCGAGCCCCGGGGCTGGTGGGTGGCTCTGCATGTGGGTGCACCTCTTCACCCCTATCACACTCAGTGGTTTTGAGCCCATGGAGTTTGTTGTCTCTGCAGTGTGGTGAGTGCTCTCTAGGGACTGGCAAATTGGCTTCCCTAGGGAGGAACAGTCCTTGTTTTGGCTTAGCCTGGGTGTTCATGCAGCTGCTGCACACCAGGACTTGTATTCCCAAGGTCGGTCCCTGTGATCGTGCTCTGGTGAAGCTGGAAGGATGCATATGTGGATTTGAAGCACGCAAAGGTTCTGGTTTAAAATGGACACCATCGCCCCCACCAGAACCACCCGTGGGGTCAGGGCTGCCCCAGGGCTCAGGGGAGTCTGACTCCACTGGCGGCAGCTCCAGGGAGGCCGGGTTGGGAGAGCCCAGCTGGGATGCAGGGCTTAGGCAGCGTGCCCTCGGGATCCTCATGACTTCATCCGCTCCCAATTTCCTCCTGCGCCGCAGCCTGGAAGTGCCATGAATGAGGCTGTGTTTGAGCAGAGCCCGGGCTTGCCCCAGGGCCCCGGGGAGGGCAGCAGTGGGGCCAGGGAGAGGAGCAGGAGCCAGTCGCTTTCCAGCAGGTTACAGGTCCTAACCCAGGCTTGGACAGGCACACAACCTGGTCGTGCCATCCTCCTGCCATCGTGTCCTGCAGTGCCACTGGCTGCTCCGGTCCTGGGGCCCCATGTCCTCCGGACATGGAGCCTTGCTCAGGAGCAAGGGCGAGCATAGGCGTTTCTCTCTGCTAAGCAGAAATAGCTTTGATTTATGCCTTCATCTTCGGGTGTCAGAGGTGCAGGGCTGAGGCAAAACCAAAGTGGACCCAGACCTGATTGCGGGGACAGTTCTCTGGCCGAGAGGTGACAGGACAGGGAGGAATCTGCACACCCCTCTGAGGCTGAGAAACCAGATTTAAACTTTCCCTGTGCCCTGGACAGGACTCACAGTCATGCCCTTGCACTGGAGACTGCTGTGATTTTGCAGGGTGGTGCCTGGAGCACCCTTGCTCTCTGTTTTGCAAAGCCAGAGCCTCACAGCCACAGGATCTGCAGGGGACAGCCTGTATCCCACAGGGCTCTGGGTACTGCTTGGTGTACTGCAGCACATGCCAATTCCAAACCAAGCTGTGAAAGGGTTTTGCCATGGAGAGTCTGTCTGCTGCTCTCTGATGAGCAGAGAGTCGAAATGCAGCCTCAGGGATCACCAAGAGAGCAAGGATAGGGCTGTGGCAGGTGCTGCAATCCCCAGCGCACAGGGGTCCTGGATCCCCGTGATGCTCAGAGCCAGCTGGAAGATGAACCCAAGAAAGGGCGTTTCATAGTGCGAAGCTCTTGTGCACATCAGTAAGAATGTGAGCACGAAAATTTTGCTTCTTTTGAGGCCAGGCAATGGAGGGTGCTAAGTGCCCCCTGCTCAGGAGTGTGAGGGGGTCAGGGGAAGCGCCTTAGCGTGGGCTTAGCCAGTCGGTGCGATGTAACCGGCTCACGCTGCCTGCCAGCCCAGCTCCTCACAACCTGCAAACAACGTCTGTGCAAACAGAGGGGTTCAAGGGGTTACAGAGATGCCTGCCCCACTAATGAGTCTGGGCAGGCCGGGGGCAGCTCCCCTCTCATGGCCGGCTCGGATTAGCAGCTGCCCGTCCCCATCCCTAATTGAATTCTCTCCCCTTCAGTTAATTCTCATGGATTTCTTGGTGCCTCCCCAGAGACCTGTCCTGCCTAACTAGTTTAGGGCCGGCTGTGCTGGTCAGAGTGTGGCTGGCTCCTGGGGATGGGTGGGAGAGTTGCCTACTTGGGGGGATGCTTGTGTCCGGGGTGAGGGCACTGGTGCTGGTACCCAGTGGCTGGAAGTACTGGGCATCTGCTCCTCTGGAGGCAGCTGTTTTCTGCCCACCCCCAGGAAGAGGCTGGTAATGGTAGTTTTTGGCAAGTAGGGACTATTTTCCTGCTTAAAGGAGGAAGTGTGTGTGTCTGGGCAGCCTTAGGATGCCTTTTGGGTACTGGGATCCATCCCCTTTTCCTTCAGCGGTACTCTGTGCCCATGGGAGCTCACCCTGTGGCTGAGCCTCCCAACCCAGAACCCCGCAGCTGGAGTTTGCCCTTCTTGCAGGAGAGCCAAACCTCTGCTCCCTGCAAACCCCCAGCTCTGCTCGCTCCCTCTCTCTTTTCAGTGCTTTATTTCTCCCATCCACTTCCCTTCCCCTCCTCTCCTGACAGATCAAAGCCTCCGTCCAGCTCAGCCGCAGGCACAGCAGCCCGGCAGCAGGATGGAGGCATCCACGGCTGCGGTACCTCTGCCGCGGGCATCCCTGAAGCCGGCCAGGCTCCTGCCTTCCCTGTGAGGTTCCTGCTGCAAGGCTGGCAGTAACACGCTTTGATTCCTCCCTTTTTGTCTCCCGCAGCCGTTAGGGAACAAGCAGCTGGCCTTCCAGCAGCAGCTCCTGCAGATGCAACAGCTCCAGCAGCAGCACCTGTTAAACCTGCAGCGTCAGGGGCTGGTGAGCCTCCCGCCCGGACAGGGCACCGTACCCCTGCAGACCCTTCCCCAAGGTAAGGAGCTCTGCCCTGGACAGGGGGTGCAATTCAGAGGGGGCCCCTGTGGTAGCAGCTTCTCTCCACTTCGGGTGAGGGAGGGCTGGGGAGGGATCTGGGGTGTTGCTTTACTCTAAAGTTTGGGGGCTGATTGCATTAATGGCCAGAGAGGCTTGGGGGAGTTTGAGCTGGGTTTGTGTGCAGGATTGGGCCCCCAGCTTCCTCTTGCAGAGGGTTGTGGGGAGTCAGGGTCACCCCTCCTTTAGTGGCAGTTCTGTGGGTGCTGCAGGCGACTTGTTTTGGGCTTCCCCATGGGGCCACGCAGCCTCTACTCCCTGGCTGTCCACACAGGGGGCTGTGCCCAGTTTTGGGTGATAATTTCCCAGTTCATGGTCTGTGCTGGAGCTTCAGGGAGCCAAGCGCTACCAGCCAGGCAGGGATGGAACCTGTGGGGTCCAGAGCTGCCCTGGAGATGGGGTGCCAATGGGTGCTGCTCCTTCTCCCCGCTGACGCCAGGCTCTTTCTCCCCGTAGCTGTGTGCCCCTCGGACCTCCAGCAGCTCTGGAAGGAGGTCACGGCCGCCCAGCCCGTTGAGGACAGCATTAAGCAAGAAGGTCTCGACCTCACCACCAACACCTCCAACTCTACCTCGTTTTCGGCCGCCAAGGTCTCGCCTCCCATTTCCCATCACCCTCTGCCCAATGGACAGAGCACCATGCACACGCCGAGAAGGGACAGGTAGAGCCGGGTCGGACCCTGGCACTTTGTGTTTTTCCCCCCCAGAGAGGTGGAAGGGGCCAGGATCTGTCGCCTGTGGGGCTGGCAGCAGGGTTGGGAGGGCTGGGGTGTTTTGCCCACCCCAAAACCCAAGTCCTATCACTTCTCTGCTGTGCCTGCGGAGGGCAGGAGCCGTTGCTGCGGAGTCTCCCATGGGTCCCCGAGGGCTGGCCCCATGCATGGGAGCACTGGAGCATCACGGCTGCCCCATCTGATGGTCCCTTTCCATCTTCTGCAGCTCTTCTCACGAAGAGACCCCTAGCTCCCACCCGCTGTACGGCCACGGAGAGTGCAAGTGGCCTGGCTGCGAAACCCTCTGTGAGGACTTGGGACAGTTTGTCAAGTAAGTACTTCCCTTTTAGGGGGGAGGTTTTCCCAGAGGAGGGGGACAACCTGTGCTCTCAAGCCGAGCCAGCATGGGACTGACAGAGGAGGAGACCCTGGGAGTCTCTCCAGAGCAGAAGAGACCTGGTGCAGCAAGTAGGAGCAGGCAGGAGGCGAGGGGAGTTGCGTCTCCCATCCTGGGGTGTGCGAGATGGGGGGAGGAAGCAGATGGTGTCTCGGCAGCCCGCTGACACTGCTTGTGGGCTCCGGCGCTGACTGATTAACTCCGCTGTTGAAGAGCCCTCTGCTAGCGTCAGGGTCAAACAAATTGTTTTCACGCTTCGTCAGAGGTTTACTTAATTAGTTCATTTGCAATTAGATCTCTTTGTAGCCAGGATTTTTAGCAAAGACATCAGAAGGAACTGACGGGCTTGCTTGCTCCTTCCCCCAACCCCCCTTTCCCTGTCACCTCTCCGGCTGTCTGCTCAGCGCGGAGACACCAGCGTCTCTCCATCAGTGAGACTTTGGGGTTCTACAGGCCCATCGTGTCCTCTGCTGTGTGCTCAGGGCTGTCTCTGGTGGGAGCATCCCTTGGACCACACCAGCACAGCAGAGGCCTTGCAGAGGAGGAGGCGCAAATGGGGTGGTTGCCTGGCAGAGATGGGGTGAGTGAAGGAGTCTGGCGCCTTCGTCCTCTTTCCTCTGCTTCACAGGACGAACCCAGATAAGGCATCTCTTCCCACTGCTCCTGAGCGTGTTTACATGGCACAGGGTGGATGAGCAAGCTCCAGTGTGGAAGGTGGAGCTGGGGTTGGCAGAGGATAGATGGGGCTGGGTCAGGGTGCTGAGAGAGCCCGGCTATGCCAACCAGGGCTTGGAGGGTCCCTGCATCCACCTGCCTACCCCACAAGCACACCTGGTGCTTGCTGGAACAAGCTGTGTTGGGGTGTGGGACAGACAGCAAACATCCAGCTCCCAGAGGGTGAGCCCAGCTGCAGCACAGACCTTGCTTTGAGCCAGGACTCTGAGCATCTCCTTCACGGGGCAGTTGCGGCCACCGCCACGCCAGGGTGCAAAGTGGCAGCACATCCTTCGGTTTATAAAAGCCTGGGAGGGTCGGTGGGAGATGTCTCCATTCCCACCCAGTACAGCCTAGACGCCTGATAGCTTTTTCCAGGAGAAACGGCTGTACCCTTGGTCTGCCGTGCGGGGAAAGGAGTGGGTGGCTCGGCCCAGGCGCAGCCCTGCGGAGAGGGGCTGAGCCACCGGCGGGGTTTGCTCACATTCAGGCTTGGCAGCTGGTCCCAGTTACCTAACTTGTTTGTGCAAGTTGGGGCTGGAAGCCTCTTGCACGCAGCTGGGTGAGAATCTCGCCATCTTCCGCATCCGGGCTGAGGGTAGATACTCCTGAGGCACCTTCCCCTGGGATGTCTCAGCAAAAACACCTTCCTCTTGGACTTTGGTCCCATCGGCCCATGGCTGTAGGATGCTCATGTGTTACCCAGCATTGGATGCCACCTTTTGGGGTGGCCCTGGGGTGGTTTGCCCTGCCGCCTGGCATCCCCCCTCTGAACTGTCTCCCTCTTCCAGTGAGGACCCCCCCAGGTTTGCACCCACCCCAGCAAGGCCCTGGCCATGGGTGCATCCTGCTGGGTTTAGGGACAAGGACCATCCCAGCAGGCAATGCCGGGGTATCCCTGGCTCCGCAACAATTGTGGGCAGCTGCCTGCCTCTGCCAGGGGCCCATCCCCTCCCTGAGAAGGAGGGGGAGCAGTGAGGACCAAAGGTCCTTGTGCTTTATAAATATAAAGCACTGTATAAACACGAGGCATGAAAGTGTAGGCTGAGGAACACCCTGGAAATGTCACCTTCTGCCTTCAGGGCTTTCCTTAGAGGGAAAGTCTCCACAATGCTGCCTTTGTCCTGGAAACCTGCTCCTCAGGTCCTCCTGGGTGCCTCCTGCCAGCAGCCTTCTCAAGGACTTTCCATCAACCCCTGCTCTTCAACACCACGGGGCACCACGGGGCTGCCCAGGGCTGCTGTGGGCAGGGCTGGGGGTCTGCGGCTTCGCTTCAGCCAGGGTTTGGGGAAGAGGCACAGCCCAGTTCTCTTGGTCACCTTCGTACCTCAGTTTCCCTTCTTGTCACACTTTGGGTAGCAGTGCCAGAGCATCCCTGCGGAAGAGGCGGTTTGCAGGGCTGATCCCAGGCGTAGCCTGGGCAGAGGGGCCACGTTTTGGGCACAGCCAGGTGTAACCACCCACATTCTCCTCCCCCAGACACCTCAATACAGAACATGCACTTGATGACCGAAGCACGGCGCAGTGTCGAGTCCAGATGCAAGTGGTACAGCAGCTGGAGATACAGGTGGGTGCTGCCCCAGCTTCGAAGGACACGGGTTTAAAAAGCCATCTCCTTTCCAGCTCTGCGTGCTTGCCTGACCAGCTGTCCCTCCTGCCCAAAGTGTCCCTGTGGGTACCCAGAGATGTTGGGGGGTGTAGCGCGTGTCCACAGGTGGGACATGAGCTGTGCCCCAGCCCTCATGCCCCAGCTGTGCCAGCACAGCAAGAGCTGTGGGGACTCCTTGCGAACCAGGCCACTTATTTTGGTGGCTGAGCGGGGTCTTTGGAGCCTGACTTTGGGGTGCTATTTTTGGCAAATCAGTTCTTTATATAGCACCCTTCCTGGCATCTCCAGCACCCCAGTGTGCCCAGTGTAACTTGGTCAGCAGGGGGGGGAAATGGAGGGGTTTCATCTTGCAATGTGAAAGCCATTAAGGGGGGGGGAAGGAAGGAAGGATGGATGGACAGGGGTCTCTGTCAGAGGGTCACTCACCAAGCCACTGCTTGTGTGTGTGATGGTGCCCAGCCCTGTTCAGCCAAGGGCTGGCAGGAGCCCGTTTGTGCCCGTGGCAGCACAGCCAGTGATGGGTACCATCCTGGGGATGCCAGTCCCAGGGGCAACGGTCTGCTCTGTGTGACAGAGCATCCCCACCCCCAAATTCGATAACAGGGGCTGAGGTGAGGGGACGTCTCCAAACCTCCCCGGGTGGGGAGGCCGCAAAGCCGCCTGGGCAAAGCCTTGCGATCCCATTCTGCTCCCCAGCCCTCGCTAAAGCCAGAGGTTGAAAGCAATTACTGGGGCTTAAAGAGGGGAGGGAAAGGAAGGGAGCTGGGGGGGGGAACTAAGAAGCTGAAGGGCGAGCAGAAAGCTGCATGTGCAGAGAGGAGAACCTGCCACTGGAGCTACCAATTATAAAGTTTTCAGCATGGAGCTCCCGCTGTGCCGGCGGAGAGCGTCTGCATCACGAGGGGAGACCTGTCAGCTCTAATGAGCACCACGACAGCGCGAAAGCATCCGAGCTGCTCCAAACTTGCAGCAAACTCTGCTCCGGCTTCCTGCCTTTAACTCCTTCCTTGCCCGGTTCCCAGCTCCTCTGCCTGCCCAAGAAGAGGGGCTTGGTTTGGGGGGAAGCTGGGAGCAGGAGGAGATGTGGGCAAGCCCTGAGCTTGAGGGGTCGCAGTGGAAAGGGAAGGTGACGGGAAGAGAGCGGGTGTCAGATCCCATCGCCTCCACCCAGCTCAAAATCTCTCCTGGTGCCACAGTGAATATTTCACCCTTCTCCGCACTCTGGGGAGTAAACAGGCAGGAGAGCACAATTAAAGCGATGTTGCACGGCCAGGGGGATGGACGGACAGAGGGATGGGATGGGTGGCTGGACAGGGAGCTGCTGGTGAGCAGGAGGCAGCAGAGGCTGAAGGAGGGCGAAGGAGATGGCGATGACTGGCACTGGGACACGGGGACCAGAGCGTCTGGGAAGGGGAGCGAGGGCTGCGGTGGGTGGCCGGGCTGTGTGAAATGATCACACTTCACTGTAGATTCTTTTCATCTGGCAGCACTTGTGGAGCCAGAGCAGCCCCTGTGGTGTCCCTTGTGATGCATGCCACAGTCCCTGTAGAGTCCTGCTGGGGCTCCTGGCAGGGCTCAGCATTGGGCAGGAGATGGCTCCTGTGGGGAGGCTGGAGGGTGCTGCCTGCAGGCAGGGCATGGGGCCTTGGGCACTGGAACGGGGCTGTGGGCACTGCCTGACACCTTTCTGCTTCCTGCCTCCTGCAGCTGGCAAAGGAGAGTGAGCGTCTCCAAGCAATGATGGCCCATCTTCACATGAGACCTTCGGAGCCAAAGCCTTTCAGCCAACCTGTAAGCGTGTGTCCCTCCCCTGCCCCCTGTGTGTCCCTGCAGCTCTCCCTTCTCCTCCCATTTCCCCTCCACGCTGGCTGCCATCTCCTCCCTGCCCCATGCGTGGTCCCTGTGGCCCAGCTGGACAAGCTCCCTGGAACAGGGGTGTCCTCACCATGCTCTGGTGCACGTGGCCTGGTCCCTTGCCCTGGTGTGAAGCACTGAGCAGGAGTGAAGCACAGCCGACATCAGCGCGTTGTGCTGCTCCACCAGCTCGGACAGGGAGTGGATGAGTCTCCTCTGGTGGTTGCATCCCATTCCCGTGGTTGCATCCCCATCCCGTGGTTGCATCCCCATCCTGCAGTTGCATCCCATGGGTGTATCCCATCCCTGCCCAGCCCAGCAGGTCTCCTCCACCAGCCCTTCACTGCCAGCTTTGCAGCATGAGCCAGCACAGCCTTGCTGAGCTGCCAGTGTGCCAGGGGGAGCTCTCCCAGCCCCCTTCATCCCCCCAACCAGTGTCCAACCACCCGCCCTCCCCCCCCAACCTGTCCATGCAGCTGAACCTGGTCTCCAGTGCCACCCTCTCCAAGAGCACTTCCGACACGTTCCCCGACGGCTTACCTCATCCCCCCACCTCTGCCACGGCGCCCATCACCCCCCTGCGGCAGGGCCCCTCCGTCATCAGCTCTTCCACTTTACACAACGTGGGGCCCATCCGCAGGAGGAACTCGGAGAAGTTCTGCACCCCGATATCTTCAGGTGAGCTCTGGGATGGGGGCTCAGCACCCTCCCATCACGCAGCTGCCGGGTCCCACGGTGCAGATCCCTTCACACACCCCCCGTTTCTTGTCCCCCCCCTCCAGAACTTGCACAGAATCATGAATTTTACAAAAACGCAGATGTCCGGCCGCCCTTCACGTACGCCTCACTCATCCGGCAGGTGAGTGGCTCTCCACGCCGTGGGGCTCAGCCCTGCACCCCAAAACCTAAACATAGAGCACCCTGGGGCAAAGCTGTGTTCTCCCCTGCTTTATCAGTCTTTGGGGAGCCCCGTACCTACTGAACCTCCCCTGTTTCTGCTTCACCAACCCCAGTCAGCACGCCGGGGGCGTTGTGAGTGATGCTCTTGTCTCTGTTGTGGTTCCCCCAGGCCATCCTGGAGACCCCCGACAGGCAGCTAACGTTGAACGAAATCTATAACTGGTTCACGCGGATGTTTGCCTACTTCCGGAGGAACACGGCCACCTGGAAGGTGAGAGCAGCCCCCCCCGGTGCTACGGGGCTCACCCCATCCCACCCCACCTGGGGCTCACTGCATCCCACACAGGGCTGCTTCAGTTTATATGGGTGCTTGTGATGGAGGACCAGTTTGTTGCACAGCTCTGAGGTGGCACAGGAAATGATTTTGTGGGTAAATCCCATGGTTTTGCCCCCCAAAATGCAGTAGGAGACAGGAAAGGGCTGTGATATAGAAAACCGTGGGGTTTTCTGTGGAGCTGGGGCTGGAGTGGAGCTGCTGGCTGTGGAGAAGGGTAGAGACAGGAGCGAGATGCTCAAAGTGGCAAATAAGGTTAATGATAACCTGGGGGCACATGGCACACTGCAAGCAGCCAGGAATGCAGGTGCTGGTCCATGGGATGGAGGGAGAGTGGTGGTGGCTGGGATGCTCAATCAGGAGCACCCAAAGTTCCACTGTAAGACCCTGAGTGGGTGCCAGCTCCCCCCCCCCACCCCTGCAGTGTATGGTGCTGCACAGACGGGTCTTGAAAGGTTTTTACCACCAAGGAGCCGTTTGTCACTGGGCTGAGGTGATGGGTGTGAATGGCACATGGGAATGGGACTCCTGTCCCTTAAGGCCAAGAGAACTGAGAAAATGTGTCTGTGAGCAGCGGAACGGAGAAGGACCTGGTGTTACCCCAACCGGGATGGATTTATTTATTGCTTCCTGCTGGGTGTGACAGCTCCCTTCTGCCTGGGGCCAAGTGATGGAGGGAGAGCAGAGAAAAGGGTCGAGATGCTGAGCATCTTAAAGGGTTAAGAAGGACTTGGTTATGCTGGAGCCCAAGGCCCCCTTACGTTGATCAGGGCTGACCGCAGCAGGGATTTGCTTCTCCACAGCAAACTTGGGGTGAACTAGGGATGTTTTGGCACCCCGGGGTGGCCCCTGGGTTCTGCACGTCCTGAACATCCCCCTGTGCCAAGCTGGGGAGGAGAGTGGGGGCGGGGAAGGAGCAGGGAAAGAGCAGTTGGAGGTTCCTGGGCCATTTTTGGTGCTGGCCGTGGCCCTGCGTCGGTCTGGAGTCCCCCTCATGGCACGCGTGCAGCACTGCAAGCTGCAGCACAGGGAGCAACATCGCTAGGAGAGGCACAGGCCGCCGCCGCTGCCCCAGCCAGGCCCGTGGAGACACGCCCGGGTTTGGGGAGGGGGTGGGAAGTGATGGGGGGCATTGTGGCAGAGAGCCCAGCGTGGTCATCGCTGCTCCCAGGACAGTGCCTCACCATCAAGGGCAGAGCAGGGGCTGCCTGGGGGGAGCAGCACTTTACCTGCTGCGTGCCTCAGTTTCCCCCTTTGTGGAATGAGGTAGTGGCAGATGAAAATGCCTTTTTCCTGCCTTTTTTACAGGCCAAAAGGAATACATGTTTTGGATTATTTTTTTCATTGCAAATCCTGCATATCCCACGTTAGGCAGTGTTGATGCCTCAGAGGGGGGCATCATCCCCCAGTCCTTCTGGTTCCCTTTTTGCTGCTCTTTTATTTTCTCCTGTTCCACCACCGAAGGCGATGGCAGAGGATTAAAAAGAGCTGTGAGGGATGATTCCCTTTACAACTCTGGGTGTCCAAGGCCAGGCTTCTTTTGAAGGAGGGGGATACACAGGAAAAAATAACGTGTTTCCACTCCTCAGAAAACCATCGTTTCTACTGCAGCTTCTCCCTCATCTCCTGCCTCAGCTGCCTCTTAGGATGGGACAGGGGTATTGGGGGGGAACCAAGGTGGGTACCCCAACCCCACAGAGGGGCAGAGCTGTGGTATGGCATAGGGGCCCATGGGGAGACCCCACCCCCACCCCAGCACAGCGTGGAGAGAGGGGCCAGGGGGGCATAAAGCAAACATCATTAGAAAAGACAAAGATGAGAAGCAAACAGAGCAGCCAGGTCTGGCACTGAACAAATACTCTGTCGAAATACAAAAGCCACGTTAGGATGAGGCAGGGACACCCCCTCCCTGTGGTGGGTGGGAGGATTCCCATGTTGGGGGTCTTGCTTGGCATCTGCTCCCTGTGCTGCAGCATCCTGCCCAACACCCAGCACCAGGGGTGGGGCATCCCAGGCTCCAGTGATGCTGAATCACATCCTGCCTGGTGCCAGGACTGGTTTTGCCTTCGCAGACAGGTACCCACCAGAGCCTGGAAGCAGGGGGGGTGTCACAGCAGAGGGATGTGGATGCTGCCCGGCTGGGGCTGTCTCTGGCTGTGGGAAGGGTTTCGGCTTTGCCACGCTTCTTGCCTTTAACCAGGGCTTTGTTTAGACGAGGAGTCCCCTGCGTGCACAGGAAGGAGGAAGGGGAGCACGGGGCAGGATCCGGCCCCGGCGCGGGAGGAAGTCCTGTGTTTGCTCACCAGGGAACAGGGGTTCAAGGGCAGCAGCACGACCCGGCCCTGGATGGGCTTCAGACCGCCCCCCACCCCACCCAGCATGGGGTATTTGCAGAGCCTGCGGGCTCATCCTGCTCTGTTGCTGGCCAGGGAGAGCAGCAGGGTTCAAGGTCTCCCCGGATTTCCTGCTTCCCGGGACATTTGTGCCTGTGAGCGTGGCCAGACCCTCCTCTCTGGGCGACGCCAGCGTGGGGTCTGAGGTCGGGATGCTTCAGCAACCCCCCTGGGCAAGGCATGTCCCCAGCTCCCTTGGGTGAAAGCAGCCATGGCACCAGGGCTGGCAGCTGGGGATCTGGCTCTGTACCACACAGCATCATCTGAGGAGTGGGGCTGGCAGCTGGCCAGAGGGTTCCTGCTGTGACCCAGGGGTTCCTGGGACAATCCCCCAAAAATCACATCAAAACAGCCCCGACTGTGCCTGAATCTCCTTCCCCAGGAGCTGGCTCCAGGGAGCCAAGTTTCCCCTTTGGGCTGGCTCTGGAGCAGGAGCAGGAGCCTGCCTGTCCCTGCTGCCCGCCACCAAGCTGCCTGGCTCTGGGCAGGGCTGTTGCTTGGGTGGGCACAGGGAGGGAGGGATGGGCGGACAGACGGATGAAGGGATGGATGGACGGAAGGACGGAGGGATGGATGGATGGACGGACGGAGAGACGGATGGAGGGATGGATGGACAGAAGGACGGAGGGGTGGATGGATGCATGGATGGATGGATGCATGGATGCATGGATGCATGGATGGATGGTGAGGGAAAGAGTCCAGCTTTGTTCAATTTTGTCCTTAAATTTACAAATCAAAAAGGGGGGGGGGACGACACAGTGGGATGTGATGAGTTTCTGGGAACTCTTCACACTTCCCAGCTCCGTGTGTGTGTGTGTGTGTGTGTGTGTGAGGGGGTTCAGTCCTTGTGTCTCCTTTTGCCTTGTTGTGTTGGCCAGCTCCTTTGTTTATACAGCCCCCGTTCGACCTTTTAAATTGCTGTTAATGTTTTAGCGTAACGAATTAGTCTCTCATCACGAATCAGGACTCGAAATAAAAAAAAAAATAAAATAAAAAAAAAACCCTCCGAGGCCAACTTCCTGAAATTGGGGTCATTCTCATTTGCAAGGCAGAGAATCTGAGAACCTTAATGCAAGGAAATTTATTCAAAGGCAGAGCCCCGGCGTGATTAGGCCCTTTGTAATTATAGCTCGGAGAGATTCCACTCCAGCCTCCTGCCTCCCTCATGGATTAGCAAGTGAGTCGGAAAAATACACAGGATTTAATTAGAGGCAAATTAAAATTGGTAATGAAATAGGGGCAGTAGCAAATGGCAGGGAGTTGGAAGGGGAAAAGGGAGCTGGTATCTCTCGGGGCTGCGCTGTCTGCCTACGTGTGCGTCTCTTTATTTTACATTTAGAAATGTAAAGATGGGCGATGTAAAGAAGAAAGGGAGGGAAAGGACCAAAAAAAAGGGGGGGGGGGGCGCAAGGAAAAAGAAAGGCAAAGATTAGCTGGCTTTGCCGTGCATCACTGAGCAAGCTGCGGTGCCAAGGACAGCTCTGCTGCAGGGTCCTTGGTGGTGTGAGTTGTATCTTGTCCTGTGCTGTCCTCATCTTCCTCGACGTCTGGCCAAGGCTGGTGAAGCGAGATTGTCTCCGGTGTGTGGCTCAGGGACCTGACTCCTAAACCCTCTGTGTGTGCTGGTGGGGTGAGCGAGCCTCTGTGGCATCCCCATTTGGCTGAGGACAAGCTGGTGCTGCCCAGAGCTGTGGGGACCTGCAGGGGCTGGGCGAGGGGGAGGATGGGGACGAAAAGGAAGGGTCCATGTGGTGGGGTGAGGGCTGTGCCATTCAGCTCTCCTGCCTGCTCTGCCCACAGAACGCCGTCCGCCACAACCTGAGCCTGCACAAGTGCTTCGTGCGCGTGGAGAACGTCAAGGGAGCCGTCTGGACCGTCGATGAGCATGAGTACCAAAAGCGAAGGCCACCAAAGATGACAGGGTGGGTCCTCCTCTCCCATGGGACACAGCCTGGGAGCCGCACTCGTGCCCACCTCCAGTGCTAACCCCCCCCAATCCCTGGGCTGGGAGCGCTCAGCCATGCATCATTCTGCTGTCTCTCTTTTTTCAGGAGTCCAACTTTAGTCAAAAACATGATTTCAGGACTTGGTTACGGAGCACTTAATGCCAGTTACCAGGTAAGGACCCAGTCTGGTGGGAGTGAGAGGGCAGTAACCCCATTTCCCTGCTCCCACAGCTTCCGGTCTTGCTTCCTTGATCCACAAGCTCTTTCTGTCACAGGCTGCGCTGGCGGAGAGCAGCTTCCCTCTGCTGAACAGCCCCACCATGATCAACACCAGCTCCACCAGTGCCATGCTGCACGTGGGCCACGACGACGTGAGCAGCACCGTGGAGCAGGTCAACAGCAACGGCAGCAACAGCCCACGCCTGTCCCCGCAGCAGTACAGGTCAGCTGGGGTGAGGGATGGACGGTGCTGGTGGGTGTTGTTACCAGACTGGGTTTGGAGATGGTGGGTGTTACTGGGAACTGCTTGATGCTGCCGTCACTCCTGTCCCCCAGGAGAGAGGCAGCGTGGGGATGGGAGGGGGTTTGGAGAGAGAGTTTGGGGGGGATTATGATCAGTGGGACCAGTAGTCTGAGGCTGAAGGCTTCCTTCCTCGCAGCCATCCAGTGCACGTGAAGGAGGAACCAGCCGAGGCAGAGGACGATAGCAGACCTGTCTCGCTGATGGCCACCACCAACCAGAATGTGACGATTCCCGACGACAGGGACCTGGAGGAGGAGCTGCCAGTGGAAGACTTGTCCTAAGGACCCCTTCCTCCTCCTCACTGAGGGGCAGACCCTTCCCACCCTCCCAGCCAGAGACAAAGCGATGGCTCCCACCTTCCCAAGGTGACCGTCGGCGTTAAACCCGTTTCTTAAAGGCACTTCCACAAAGCAAAAATGTTTCCTTGGTGCAACAACCAGTTGCTGATGGCGTGTCCCTCCTGCTCCCCACTGCCCCACGCTGAGGCCTCAGTGACCCCCTTGCCATGGGGTACATCCTGCGACACGAGAAGCAAAAAACCCAAGAGCTGGACTTTTCCTCCCCTCCTCCCTTGGTTAGTGACTGGTGAACGAGGATGGTAGGTTGTTTCCTGTCAGAAATGGTCCCTCCTTCCTTCCCTGTGCACAGCGGGCATGGGGGAGGGAGGCACTTCCATCCCCTTGTTCCCTATGGCGCTCTGCTTCCTGGCGATGCTCGAGCCTCCACCAGCGACCACCCTGGGGAGGGAAGGCGACGGCAGGAACCCACCGTTACCTCCTTCCCCCAGTGGGTTTTGCACTAGGAGGGGCTGTGGACCCTGCCCACAGCGCTGCTGCCACCCACCTTTCGGGGAAGAAACAGCAGAAACAGGCGCAAGTCCTTTGCCATGGTCTTGGACGTCAGGCTTGTATCGCTGTCTCATGGGCTGGGGAAGGATGTGGACCAATGCATTGGTGGGACTGCATCACCTTTGCCTTGTCACCGCCTGGCGAGCGGAACAGCCCACCCTGGGTTGGCTGCCCACCCCAAGCCCCCCCAGTCCTCACCAGTGGGAGGGAGGGCTGGTGGCATCTAGCAGTGAATGACCATTGCCAGCCAACCACCAGCGCCAGGCAGTGAGGACACATGTCCCTCCTGCAGCTGGTGACACTGGTGCCACCCTGCACAGGAGCACCCAGTGCCCTGGATCCCACCCCCAGAGAAAGGCTTCTGGTCCTCTGTGTGCGCGGTTCCTCCTCTGCACCCGGGGCAGGGTCTCCAAAGATGGACAATGATGTGGGGAGGCAGCATCCCCCTCCACCGAGCCTCCTTCCTCAGGGTGGGGGGCACCGGCAGAGGAGCTGGCAGAGCCTGGTGTGGCCCACTGCTCTGTCACCCCGCCGGTAGCAACGCCAGCCCTGGTGCAAGCCAGTGGCAGCTGAAGCTGCCGTGGCTGGTGAGCTGGTGCCAGGGCTCCTGCTCTCATCTTTTCTTTTCATTCCCCTTTTGTGTGTGTATGTGCATCCAGATGGGAAGATACCAAAAGATTTCTGGAGACAGAAGGTCCGTAGTTCAGGTGAACAGATGGTATTCATGCCAAAAAAAAAGACAAAATAATATTAATAATAATGAGAACAAGACAACCAAACACCCCTCTTCTCCCTGCTCTTTCTTTCTGGGGTGGTGATGGGGGTACCCAGCGCCAGGTTCCTCTTGGCCAGCAGCCACAGCATCCCCTGTGCCCAGCACGGCTGGGCCAGCACTGGCTGTTCTGGCCCGCAGTGGGGTCTGGGGGGGCTGTGCTTGGTTCTGAGCCCAGCTCCAGGCTCTCCTGAAGTGCCCCATAACCTGCTCCATCCCTCCCTGTCCTGGTACTGCAGGGTGAGATGAGGAGGGTGTGCTGTGTGACTGGTGCCAGCACCCCAGGAGCTGCGCGGGTGGGGGGTGTTTGTCTATCCATGTGCATCACCTCTGTGATATCCTTGGGGGTCCTTGGTCCTGGGTATGTGTCCCAGGGCAATCCCCTACCTCAGCCCCCCTGCCTCTCTCCCAGTACGTCCTCTGTACCCAGGTGCCTGCAGAGACTGGGGGGTCCCTGGCTCCCCCCTGCAGACACCAGTGAGGCTGAGCAAACACCCCCTCCAACCTCATTCCCCTGTGCCACCCCAGCACCATCCAGGGGATGCTGAGACCCTTGGGGACCAACAGCTTCCAGGGGGGCAGGAGGAGGCACAGCCGGGTGGGGGGTATCCCCAGGGGTCACCAGCATCCCTCCCCTCGGCTGGTGCTGCAGAGGGACCCTCCCCTCCCTAAAAGCCCAGCAAACCCTGCATGCCCTGTGGTGCCCAGCCCCACGCGTGGGTGGCTGTTGCGGCCTGTGGGTGGTCGCTGTGCCGTGCCGGCCTTCGCTAGGTGTCTCCACTCGACCCCTGTTTCTCCCCGCGCCGCCGCCTCGCTCGCTCCCTCCCTCGCTGCTGCCAAACTAGCGGGCGAGGAGGAGGCTTTGCCAAGCCCCTTGCTTCCCCGCGCCCTCCAGCCTCTCCTGGCTCCCACTGGGCTCTGCCAGACACCAAAGACCCTGCCCGGGCAGGAGGGGCACGAACTGAACCCCATCTCTCACCCCTGTGCCCCCCGTACCTCCAAAGCAGCCACGAGGCTGGAGGCACCACGTGTTTCCCCACCTTGCTTGTTGGGGTTTATTTTGTCTTGTATTTTCCTCTTTTCTTTCTTTTTCTTCTTTCTTTCCAGTCTTTTAAGTTATTGTTTCAAACAAGTTTACAGCTCCTGTGGGTGGATGTCGGGGCGGGGGGGGCTGGCAGCTCTCGCTGCTTTACTTGTACAGAGGAGCAGGGAGGGGAGGGATAGATGGATGGAATGGATGGAGTGGATGGATGGATGGAGTGGATATCGGGGTGCCTCCCTACCCCCCAACCCTCAGCAGAGACCCACCTGCTTCCATCCAGGGTTTCGGGTTTTCGGTTTGCATCTCCTCAGCATGGGGGCAACTGTGGCTCTTTATGGCACCTGGTGTCCCCCCTTCATGCTGCTCCCCCCCGGGGCAGACTGACCTGGCCATGGACTGGTGTAGTTTGTCATTTCTATGGAGGGGGGGGCTTGCATGGACCTTGCTGTGCTGGTGGGCAGTGGGGGCTGCTGGAACCAGCTCCCACCCACCACCCATGAGTGTTCTGCTGGTGGGTCCTTCCCCCATCCACAGGGCTGTGAGTTCTGGGGGGGTTCAGACCCCCTCACTTTTGTGGAGGGGTTCAATAGCCACGCCCCTTCCCGTGTCCTTTCCCTTCGCCTTCCTTGGGCTTTTCCAGTCTCCTTTCTCAGCAGCCCCTCGCTTTCTGCCTCCGGGTCAGCAAAATCCAAGGTGGTGCAGGCACGGAGCGAGCCCTCCAGTGCCCACCACCATTCCTCCTTGGGCTGCCATCTATTATTTTTTTAAAAAAGCTTTTCCAGAGGTACAGACACCCCCCCCCCCCCCCCAAAACACCTCCCTGGACCAGGGCGAGCTGTGTGCCTCCACTTCCCCCCTTGAGTCCAGCCAAAATCCCTGTACACCATCACCCCCAGACCCTGCAAGGGCAACCTGACGCCTCCCCCTCCTCCACACCGTGTATTCCTTTAGGTCTTTAGCTGCCCCCCTGGCTCCAAAGAGCACTATCTATATATAATATATATATTAAAAAATAAAGATATAAATATAAAGGAGGGGGTTGGGTTTTTCCCTTTAAACTCCTGTGGCTCCAGGTGATGCCTTTTCCCCAGCCACCACTGGAACGGGAATCACGATGGGTGATTTCACAGGAAACATACCCAGTTTGATACTCAGGGGTAAATTTAATTCATTCTCTTACCCCCCACCCCACCCACCCCATCCCACCCCACCCAGCCCAGCC
The DNA here is from genome assembly GCF_964237585.1 of Gallinula chloropus. NCBI lineage: Eukaryota > Metazoa > Chordata > Aves > Gruiformes > Rallidae > Gallinula > Gallinula chloropus. The sequence goes on from NC_140112.1 coordinate 6,881,130, forward strand.
ACCTTGGTCCTTACTGTTATACCTCCATCTGCGGGGGTCCCATCCAAACCCAGGTACCGTGTCCTCTCCCAGCCTTGCCCACCCCCTCTCTGACCCCTTGGGTTTCTTTTTTACTGGTTTGAATTTTACTAAGTCCTGCGTGTCTTACCTCAAACACACGGTGGAGGTGGAGAGGAGGGGGGGAACTGTGGAGCGCAGGGAGGGGGGAGGAAGGGTAAAGGACCAAACGCAATGTGTGGCAGAACTGTATGTCTGTATATGTTGAGATTTATATATACTGGGTTTAAACCTACCAACAGGAATTGGGGGTTTGGGTTTTTTTTTCTGGATTTTTGGGGGGTTATTTCCTGTTTCTTCCTCCCCCCTCCCCCCCCCCCCCCCCGCCCCGCCCTGGGCAATGCTGTGAGGGGAAGGTATGGGCACCTCTTTGTATTTAAAGGCATTTTTCTGGTATCTCCCACAGAAGGAAATAGTTTTCCATTGGGTTTTTTTTTTCCCCCCTTCTTTTTTCCCCAAATTTACTTTCTTCTCAAATAGCTGGAAGGGGTAGAGCTGCGGGAGTGGGGGGATGGAAACCAGTGCTCAAAGGGTTAGGGGTGCTGGTAGCACTGGGTAGGGGGGCTGCTGGGAAGGCAAAGGGAAAGTGGCAGCTGAACCTGCGTTAAACCAAAGGGTTTCTTTGCTTTGTTTACACGCCTGCCCAGCCTCGCTGCCCAAGAAGAGCTCCCTGCATCCAGGTTTTTGTCCTGGAAGGTGGGAACCGGCTGGAGCCAGGGATGGGGGGGGGGGGGGGGGGGGGGGCTTGGGGACCCTCCACTCCCAGCACCGGAGCTGCTGGGAGAGCCCAGGTGGGTGCTGGAGCTGGGGGCATCCTCATCCCTTAGCTGCTCCGGGATGGTGGCCTGGAAAGTGCCAACCTTGCCACAACCTTTTCCCTTTTAATTTCCCCGTTATTACTATTTTTATTTGGGTTTTGGGTTGGTTTTTTCCATCCTCTTTGGCGCTGGCTTGGGAAGGTGATGCTGGGGAGGTGGGACAAGGTCCGAGGGGGTGGCTGAAGGCTGGAGGGGAGGGAGGATGTGTATAAAGTGACCCTTTCTCTCCCGCCGCTGCCTTCGCTGCCGCATCCCTCGTGCTGTATAAAGGAAATAGCATTGCTGTGTATTTGTACTCTGAACCTCCGTGTGTCTGCTTTGGCAGACGGTAAACCCTTGTACAGTAGATCTAGCTGCATGTAATCTGTATGGACAATGGCATTATAAAATGCAATAAAATAAATTACCTATCAGGCTGCTATGTTGGCTGCTCTGTTATCATTCCTGATCTTTCTAAAAAAATACAAAAATTGCATTTTAAGCCTCATAGTCTCTGCTGCAGCATGAAAGTGATGGTTGGATGGGGAGAGAAGCGGCTTGCTCTGCTCTCTGTGTTGGGGTAGCTCAGTGCAGGGGCTATAGCTGCCCAGGGGGGTTGTGGGGTCTCCTTCTCTGGATTCAAGACCTGTCTGGATGGGGTGCATTAAGGGGAGTGTGGCCAGCAGGTCAAAGGAGGTGATCCTCCCCCTCTGCTCTGCCCTGGTCAGGGCCCACCTGGAGTGTTGTGTCCAGTGCTGGGCTCCCTGGGAACAAACAGACAGGGATCTCCTTGAGAGAGTCCAGTGGAGGGATAGGAAGATGATTAAAGGATTGGAGCATTAAACGGTCTCTTCCAATCCAGGTGATTCTGTAATTCTATGATTCTATGATGCCCCCTATGAGGAAAGGCTGAGTGAGCTGGGACTGTTCAGCCTTGAGAGAAGAAGCCTGAAAGGGGATCTGATCAATGGGTATCAATAGCTGAAGGGTGGGACACAGGGTACATGGGCAGCCTCTGCTCAGTGTCTGTGGGGACAGGACAAGGGGCGATGGGCTCAAGTTGGAGCCCAGGGAGTTCCACACCAATGTGGGGAAGAACTTCCTGGTGAGGGTGAGGGAGCCCTGGGACAGGCTGCCCAGGGGGTGTGGAGTCTCCTTCTCTGGAGAGATTCCAGCCCCCTCTGGACACTGACCTGTGTGACCTGTCCTAGGGACCATGCTTTGGAGCTCTGGAGGTCCCAGGTGGACCATCCAATGGATAAGAAGCTGTTTGAAAGGATGGAGACAAAGGGTGGTGGTCAATGGCTCCATGTCCAGGTGGAGGCCAGTAACAAGCAGTTTTTCCCCAGGGGTCTGTCTTGGGACCGGTGTTCTTTAACACCTTTATCAATGACATTGATGATGGAATTGAGTGTACCCTCAGCAAGTCTGCTGATGACACCCAGCTGAGTGGTGGTGTTTACACAACAGAAGGAAAGGAGCCATCCAGAGGGATCTTGACAGGCTGGAAAGGTGGGTCTGGGTGACTCTAATGAGTGTCAGGTGTTGCACTTGGGCCAGAGGAATCCCAGGCATAGATACAGACTGGGAGAAGAGCTCCTGGAGAGCAGCCCTGCTGAGAAGGACCTGGGTGTCAGGGGGGATGAGAAACTCCCCATGAGCAGCAGTGGCTCTGGCAGCTGGGAATGGCAATGGGATCCTGGGCTCCATCAGCAGAGGGGTGGCAGCAGGGACAGGGAGGGGATTGTCCCTCTCTGCTCTGCCCTCCCCAGCTGGAGTCCTGTGTCTGGAGCTGGGGCCCCAGTACAAGAAAGATGTGGGACTGGTGGAGAGGGGTCAGAGGAGCCATGGATATGCTCAGAGGGCTGGAGCAGCTCCCCTACAGAGAGAGGCTGAGGGAGCTGGTCTGGTTCAGCCTGGAGAAGAGAAGGCTGTGGGGGGACCTCATTGCAGCCTTCCCATCCCTGAAGGGAGCAGAGGAACAGGAGGGGAATCAGCTTGTTAAAGGGCAGAGACTGGCAGGACAAGGGGGATGGAGTGAAGAGGAGGGAAGGGTGAGAGGAGAGATTGGGGGGAAGTTCTTTGCAGAGAGAGTGGTGAGGGGCTGGAACAGGCTGCCCAGAGAGGGGGTGGGTGCCCCGTCCCTGGGGGTGTTCAGGGCCAGGTTGGATGGGGCCCTGGGCAACCTTGTGTAGCTCCAGGGCTGGAGGTTGGTGTCCCTGCCTGTGGCAGGGGGGTTGGAGCTCTGTGACCCTTGAGGTCCCTTCCAACCCAGACCAGTCTGTGATTCTGTGATTGCAGGGCAGAGTCCTGCCAGCCCTCCACAGCCGGCTGGCACTGATGGGATGGGTTGGGATGGGGTGACACAGGATCCTGGAAAAGGACAACAGCTGCTCCCTCCTCTTCCTCAGCAAACAGCCCCTGCTCCGCCCCGTTGGGATGAGAAGGCTTTTCCCAAAGGCCAGGTGAGTTCCTGGATTTTCCCTGGGGTAGATCTGCCTGTACAGAAGAAAACAGCGACGATTAAGAAGTTAATAATTACTCAGTGAGAGAGCCTTTGCCACGGCCCTTCGGGAGCTTTTCTCCTCCCCAAAGCAGGACCAGATTGGCAGCCACCATGTGCACCCCTAGAAGATTTTGGCCCTCCCTTGGAGGAATCAATCTCCTGGGCCATCAGGGCTTTGCTCTCAGGGACTTTTGGCCATCAACTTATCCTTTTCCCCCCTCCTTCCTCCCCGCTGTGTGTCCTCGCTCCCAGCCCCAGCCAGAGCTGCAGCAGCAAAGGGGACAAGGACAGGGGCAGAGAGCAGCTTTTGGCCAGCACCGCAGCCCCCAGCCGCCTCGCAGCCCCACGGTTCACAGCCCAGTGCAATGGCTGTCTCCCAGCTGTGTCTAGACCCTGCCAGTATTAATAGGCTGCTATATCCCCTTTCCCTCCACTGCTCCAGCTCGGCCAAACTTCCTTAATCTTTTTTCCAGCAGCCCTTTTCCAGGGATCTCTGAGCCGCAGCCAGCTCGCCTGGGGTGTACTGAAAATGCCTCTGCTCGCCCAAGGGGGCTGAGCCAGCACCCATGGGTGCACAAGCCACGCAGAGACCAGTCCCCATCCTCTGCCAGCTCTCACGAGGAGGGGGCAGGGGGGGCCTGGTGCAGGCTGATGATGGCTTGGAGCAGCATGTGGCTTTAATCGATTTAACACTCGGAGAAAAAGCTTTTTAACTCTTAAACTAGAAACTTTTTAATCTCCTTTTTTTTTTTTTCACTATGAACATGAAAACTTTTGTGGTTTGATTGTTAAACCAGTATATGAAGGGGGGAAGAAGAGACTGGGACCAGCCCACCCGCTGCCTCTCTGCTCCTGGATGCAGAGCAACTCCATATACCCAGAAAAATGACTCTGGGAAGCACCCATCCCTCTCCTCCTGTTCCCTCCTGGGTGCTCCAGAGATATCCATGAGGATACTGCTCTGCTTTCTGGCTAGCTTGGTGGTGCACCCCAAATCCACAGGACTTTCACATACCCCTGAAGCACATTAATGGGGGAGGGAGGTTGCTGCTGGGAGCAGAGATTCTGCCTTGGGTGCCCGCAGCCAGCACAGCTTCCAAATCGTTAAAAGGAACAACAAAAGAACAACAAAAGAGCAAAAACCAGGACAAACCCAGGCAGCAGCTCTGTTTTGTTGGGATTTTTTTCAATGAGCATTAAGGAATTGCAACAACTGGGGCCGGGAAGGGATGTGGCCAGTGGGTTCTTGCTCGGAGATCTGTTCGCCTCCCTGAGCAGCGGATGCCTTGGTGGGGGGGGGGGGGGCTCTGGTCTGCATGGCTGTACCCCTGCCTGGAGTAGGGCTGGGAAGGGTCCCCTGAGTGGTGTGGTGGATGGAGGGTGCATACACAGCCCTCAGCCCCCACCCACGTGCCTGCTGTGTGTTTGCTCCATGCTTTACTTGTCCCCCTTTTTGCTCCCATTTTTCTTCTCTGGCTTGTTGGTGGGGTTGGAGCCTGCTGGGGGGGGGAGCGGCCCACCCTCTGCCTGGGGGCTGCTGGGTGGGTATCCATGGAGGTGGGTATCCCAGCAAAGCCCCCGAATATTGCCTGCATGCAGCTGATTTGTTTTTCTCTTGCCACTCAAGACAACGATGTTTTCCCTGTGGAGAGACCATGCCTGGAGCAGGGCACAAGCTGGGATGTGCTGCTGCTCCAGACTGCGAGAGCCCCTGCTCTGGGGATCACACAAAGTGGTGGTGGGAAAAGAATAATTGTAGCATTAGGAGGGAAAAGACCAGGAACAAGGGGAGTGGGTAGTGGCAGGGTGTAAGCCCCCCACTTTTGGCACCCCAGCCTCTCATCTCAATGTCCCAGACCCCAGACCTGTAGGTCCCCCCTGCTGCAGGATGGGAGGGGAGGACAAAAGGGACCTTGTTGGTACCCCACATGGTGTCTCATGGCAAGATCTGGCCAGGACAGCTGAACCAGGCAATTGCCTCCCACCCCAAAGCCAGATCTGCTTTGCTGACCCTGCTCAGCACCATGCTCAGCATGAGCCCAGCACCACAGCAGGGAGAAACATTGGCAGGCACAGCTCTGCTGCCATCATTTCCATCCCCAGGTGCAACCGTATCCTCAGTGAGGCACTTAGTGCCTCAGTTTCCCTCCTTCCAAAAAAACCACTGTGATGCTGAGTCCCCTGCCTGGCTGGGACACAGCCCACTCACCCCTCCCAGTACCTGGGTAGGATGGTGAGCCCCCCCAAGCTGTGGTCCCCAGGGACGTGACTGCAGAGGGGGCTGCTCCAATGTGCCTGACACGAAGCTCCCTGGGCTGCTCATGTGCCTCTGCCTCCCCTTCAACAGCATCACTTGCACACAACAACCCCCTCAGGGATGGAGTGCAGCATGGAGGGGAGAAGGGAGGGGGTGGAGGGAAGTCTTTAATTTTTCCATCTTCAAAAGATTAATGTTCACAGGGGCCCCTTTTTGTTTCTTCTTTTTTTGGGTTAAAATGTCCAGTTCCTTCTTCCTTTTTTCTTCTCCTCTTCTTCTTCTTTTTTTTTTTTTATGTTATTTACAGAAATAGCTCGTGACTCATCAAAATCTTTTAGCAGAAAAATCTAAAACAGTGGGGTCATTCACTGCAAACCCAAAGAGCCAGCACCTCCCCCCCCCCACCTCCTCTCCCTCCTGTCCCGTCCCCCCCCTCTTCATGCAGAAGGGTTTAAGAAGGTTATTTTGTTTATAGAGATTTTTGTGTGTTCCCAGCGCTGGGTAATTATGCTCCACGGATGATGGGGAGGGGAGGGGGTGATGGCTTGGACCCTAAGCAAACACAGCTCAGTCTGCACAGCCGGGCTCTGTGCTGAGACCCAGCCGGAATCTACAGCCCCATTCATGGCAGGTTAACCGCAACGCTGGGGTTTGTTGGGGGGGGGGGGTTGAGGCAGGGGGGGGATTGGTGTTTTTTTGAGTTGTGTTTTTTCTGCTCACACGCATTTGCCCTTATTTATTTATTTTCTTTCCAAACTGCAAAGGGTTCTTCAGGGTTCTTCGCCGCCGCCGCAGGACAGATGGACAGACGGATGCCGGGAATGTTGCAAAACTCCCTTTGAACTGCAAAGCCCAGGCTTAGCTCAAAAATCCTCGCCGGAGTCGGGAAGGTCGGGGAGGTTTAAAAACCTCTGTACACGCTCCCCTTTCCTTCTTTCATAACACCCACCACCCCCCCAGCCCGGGTGATGGGGAGCTGTGGTGTAACGGGGGGAAGCAGCAGACCCAGGGGAGATGGGGGTGCAGACACCCCCTTGCCCCGAGACCCAAGCAGGAGCTGGGAGGAGTGGATGGATTTATTTTGGCTGCAGAGGAGCCGGGAGCAGGGGCTGGTGCCAGGGTTTGTGAATGTGGGTCAGTGCAGTCACACACCTACAGAAATGGCCTTGTTTTCCAAAATACAGGCGGCTCCCACAGCATTCCTCAGGGTGCAGCAGTGCTGGGAAGGGGGGGGGGTGTCACAGGATTTAATCCGGGTTTAATTGCTGCAGGATTAATCTCTGGTGCCCCCAGCCCTTCTCCTGCCCACCACAGCACCTGGCTGCTCAAGCAGGGTTTTCTTTAGAAGAGAAAATGCTTTTTGGGGGAAAAAAATCCTTTTTTTTTTTTTTGTGGAAAACACTCTCACCCATGTGCTGGGTGCTCAGCATCGCTGGGCAACTTGTACCCCTGTGATGGACCTCATTGGACTCATTCACACCTTCCTGCAACCCTCCATCCTTGGGGCTTTCCAGTGCAGGGATGGGGCTGGAGCATCCATGGGACCATGGTGCCCAGGGCCCAGCAGCCCCACAGTGAGGGAAGGCGAAGGAAGCAGTTGAGCAGCAGCGATGCAAAACAGCAGGATGGGTTTGGTTTTTCCAGGGCCTTTCATGGGAGAGTGAAGATGGGGCCGACAGAGCCGCTTGCCCCGTTGGATGCTGCTGGCGACGACGAACTGCTGCTGGTGACGTGCTGGAACCGTCCCTGTGACCGTCCCTGCGATGCAGTGTGCTAAGGAGAGGTCGGGGAAGGCTGGGCCCTGGCTGCCCCCTGTTTGCGCTTGCCAAATTGCATCTCCTGCTTCTGAATGGACGTGGGATGAGGCAGAAGAGGAAACCCCAGTGGGATGAGGCAGCGAGGAGGTGGCGGGGGGGACGGCAGAGAAGGGCTGAGGTCAGGGTTAAGGCAGCACAGAGAGCAGGCACGCTCTCAGCCATTTTCGTGCTGTGCTGAGATGGGATGTGTCCTGCCCAGGCTGGAAGGGACAGGACAGAGCCCTGGGGCACTGGGAGCAGGTACAGGGAGGGGGTGGCAGCATTTTACCTTAAAGCAAAGGGACCTGGTGCTGGAAGAAGGAAGGGCACAGGCTTGTTTTGCAAGGTCGCATCCTGCCTTTGGCTTTGGTGTGATCCCTTTCATTTGGAGGGGAAGCGGTGCTGTGCCTCTGTGGCCAGCGGTTGGGATGCCCCGTAGGACAGACACCAGTGTAACCCCAAGTACAGCCCTGCTGTTCTTTGGCACCAAAACCCCTGCAAAGCACCTTCCTGCACAGCACAGCTCCCACCATGCCCAGGTGTCTGCCAGCCCTGGGCATCCTTTCCCCTTCCAAAGCCAGCAGGAGATCCTGGGCCACCAAAGTTGTGTCTGAGCTTCCCAAGTACTCTTTAATTATTAATTTTTTTGGGTGTGTTGTCAGAACAAGCTGTCAGCACACAGGAAACGTGCTGCTAATCCCTACCCCGCTCTGCAGCCTCACAGCCTGAGCCCAGCACGTCACCCAGATTCCCAGCTCCATCCTCCCTGAAGCAGTGCATCACCTGCCCGGGGCAGCCACCCTCCTCCTTTCCCAGGTTCAAGGCGATCCCAGGGCTGATGGCTCCTTCTTGCATCAAACACCTTCGTCCAGCATGGCTACATCCCCTGGAGCTTGCCCGGGAGGAGCGAGGGTGCGTCTGCCCCGTCTGAGCAGGTAAACAGGGAGGAATGTGCGGCGGCAGCGCGTGGGGCTGGCGTGTTCCCGGTGTGACTCACAAACGCTGCATCAGAGGCCCGCGATGCCGGCACACCCCACAGCCCCGCTCGCCGTCACCAACACGGGTTGGATCCACACTTGGACTCTGCTTTAATGAAGCCTTGTGGAAAGCTGGCTGGGACCTGCTGGGGCTGCAGCCAGCTGAGCAGTGTCAGGAGAAGGAAGTGATCCAGCCACGGCTGCTGGTGGGGTGACCTGTGTCAGCATGGCCTCCCCAAACAACGGGGTTGTCGTGGTGTGACTCAATCCTTCACCCTCGACGATGTAGAGAGAAAGGCTCTCTGTGGCAGGAGCTCTGCGGCTAGGAAGAGGGGTGCATGGTTGCACCCCATGCTGCACCCTGTGCTGCTCTCCATGCGTTCACTGCTGCCCAGGCACGGAGCTCTGGAGGTTCTCTCCGTGTTGGGGTCCCTGTTTTCCTGGCTTGCCAACCAGGGTGGGTGATGGGCAGCATCAAGTGGGCTGGGTGGCACCAGCCAGCTCTCCGAGAGCGCAGCTCCAGCAGCAGGATTTTAGGGTTGGTGTAGGGTGTGGGTGGGAATGCTCCTCCTGGAAGGGTGATTTAAAAGGCACAAGCTGTAGTGACAAGTTGGCTTTAAACTGGACTAATTATAGTCTTGCACTGTCTTCTCTGGCTTCAGGTTGGAGCTTTCAAAGGATCCAGACTTGGGTCCCTCCAGTCCCACGCTGTGCCCCAGGCTGCCCCATCTCCCCCTCCCAGCCCATTTCCACAGCTGTGATGTCTCTGTGCCATTCCCTTACCTCTCTCCACACTAAATGCCACACACGTAGGGGACAGCCCCGACAGCAACAGGGTTATGGCATCACCAGGTGGGAAAGAAGCGGGATGTGGGGAGTCACTCAGGGCTGTCACATGAGTTCAGCCCTACTCTGGGAACCCAGTCGTAGCTCCGGGTTGCAAAACCAAGCTGCTGCCCAGACCCCCAGCGTGCCCGGGAAGTGGTGACTCGTGGTGATTCATGGTGACCCCTGTGCTGCAAGGGGAGGGCAAAGGAGGGCAGCCCCTCAGTGCTGCCAATTCCTTTGGCTCATCCACACTGGCAGCTCCAGAGTGATCACGTCCTCTTTCTGTACGTTTTGCAATGCTCAGGGTAGGGGGTTCAAAGTAGGAAAACACAGCAGTAATATAGAAAAAAACCCCAAAAAACAACTTTGAAAATGCTCTGGTGGGTCCTGCATGAAACTCCACATGACGATGAGTCCTTGTGGGGACCCTGTGGGGACATGGCGCTGGGGCAAACGCAGAGAACCCCAGTTTGGCCCATTTGGGACCTGCTGATAGGGCTGAAACCTTGGTTTCACACCATTGCTCTTGGGGCTTGATGACAGAGTGATGCTGCCACCTCTGATCTCAGCACGCCCAGGCATCACACCTGAGGAGCAGAACCTCATTTACCAGTTGGGGAAACTGAGGCGGGGCAGGAGGGAAAGCAGAGGCTTTCCCAAGGATGTGCCCACAGACTCAGGAACAAAAGCACCCTCTTTCCTTCCTCCCCCAGGTGTGGACTGGGCAGGCTGGAGCACCCACCTGTGGGTCCTGAGCAGGATTTTGCTGCAGGAGTTTTCCACACCCACTAATCCCCACGGCTCCCACACCCCTCCACAGCTTTCAGTGGGTGAGGGAGAACCCAGCATCGAGCCAAAAGCACAGCAAAGCTGATAAATCCTGATTTTGAGGCTGGCCCTGGAGCCAGGCACCCTGTACCTCTCCCCTCCCCGGCTCCGCTCCATCCCCCCAAAGAAAACTTTTCCTCCCCTCCCCGTCCCGGTGGACGCGGGTGGTTGGTTGGTTGTTCTCGAAGGGGTTTTTTTGGTGTTTTTTCGGTTTTTAAAATTTTTTTTAAGGAACCGAGGGAAAAAAAAACCTCCAAACCCAACCAACCCCCCACAAACCCAACCCCGCGCCCCCAGACCGGCTCATTATAGGTCGCCGGAGCGGCTGGGGCTGGGAGGCGGCGGGGCGGGGAGGGGAGCGCTGCCGGCGCTGTGCTGGCGGCGGGGCCGGGGGATGCGCGGCGGGGCCGGGGCCGGGGGCGGGCGCGGGCGCGGGGCTGAGCCGAGCCGAGGCGCGGCGGCCCGCGGGGCCCCAGGTGAGCGCGGCGCCCGGGGCGGCGGGGCCGGGGCCGGCCCGCAGTGAGCCCTCTCTCCCCGCCGCAGCCGCCGCGCCCCTCTCCGATGTCCCAGGCCAGCAACCACCGGCCGAGCCGACCGGAGCCCCGCCGAGCCGAGCCGGCCCCGCCGCCAGGTACGGGGGGGGAGGTCGTCTTCTTTTTGGGGGTACGCGGCGGTGGGGTGGGTGCGGCTGGAGGGGGGTCTTGGGGAGGGGGGGTGTATGGAGCTGCGTGGGGGTGTGCGCGGCTGAGGGTGTTGGGGGGGTGCGGTCCTGGGGGTGTGGGGGGTGTTTAGGGATGTGTGTGCCTCTCTGGGGGGGTATATGCCTCTTTAGGGGTGTCTGGGGGGGGGGGTGTATGCCTCTCTGGGGGTGTGTGTTCGTGGCTCTGGGGGTGTCCGGGGCGGGAGGGGGGGGTATGAGCGGCTCTGCGGGTATCGGGGAGCTGTGCCTTTCTGGGGGCGTCTGGGAGATACATGCCTCTCTGGGCTTCACGTACCCCTGAGCCGGGGGGTGCAGGGCTGGGTGATGTCTGTACATGTGTGTGTGCACGGCTGGGGGTTGTCCGGCTCGGGGGGGACCCCACACGGTGCGGGGCTGGAGATGGTGCATGGGGGGGGTGTGTGTGGAATGTGCGTGCGGGGCTGGGGGGACAACAGGGGCTGTGTGGTTGGGGAGGGTGGGGGTTGTAAGAGGGACTGAGGGTGGTGTGTTCGTGGCTCTGTGTGTGCTCAGTGGAGGGGGTAGGGGTGCGTGTCTAGGAAGGTGGGGGGGGGTTGGGGTGGGGGTACGTGGTTGTGTCCAGCTGAGCGTGTGTGTGTGTGCCCCCCAGTCAGTGCATGCATGTGCCTGGTGTGGGGGGAGCGCAGCTAATGTTGGGGAGCCCGGGGGGAGTTTTCAGCACAAACTTTGCAGCAGTTTCTGTAACTCAGCCAAGGGCAGCTGGGGCTGGGGGCCAGCACAAGCTGAGGGGGTTAAACCCCCTCCCCACCCCCGCAGAGGGATGGGCGTAAGGGGCTGTGGGCTGTTCTGAAGCTGTGGGGCCTGGGCTGGGGGTTCTGAGGCCCCTTCCCCACCCTGTAGTGACTCGCTGGGGTTCTCAGTCAGGATCAAGCCAGAGAGAAGTGCTTGGAAAAGTTTTGGGGATCCTGGTTTTTCACCATGGGGCTGAACAAGTCATCTGGACGTTGTGGTGGTGGCTCTGCCTTGGGCGTGAGAACCAGCTCCTGCGTCCCGTGGTGGTCGATCCCCGCCAAGGTTCACGTGTGGAAACTGCATTAAAAGTCCCAATGTGAGAGAGAGAGAGAAAAAAATGCTGGAGCAGGAAGCTGACGGTGAGAGGTGAAACACCCAGCTGCACGTGCTGCCAGCCCAGACACAAAAGGGGCCAAATCCACCCCTGGTACCAGCTCCGAAAGCAGCCGCCGAGGGCGAGCAAGGCGGGAGCTGTGTCGTGGGAGCACCGGGCAGAGTGATGCTCAGAAAGCCCAGTTTAGCACAGCTGGATCTCTCCCCTTGTTGGCTTTGGCCCGGAGCACGGTTGGGCCCAAGTTTCAGAGAATACATCCTCTTGTTCTCTTCCCCCCTGCTTTTCCAGCTGGATGCTGTAGGCTCCGCTTCCCGGCTGAACTCTGCACGCTGCTTTGTGCCGCTGTAGGAACAGCGGCCCCGGGGTTGAGGCAGCTGCAAGGGACTGTGTGGAGCTTATTTGGAGCTTATTTCTCTCTGGATTTCTTTCCGTTCACTTTCCAGGTGGGAAATGGTGATGAAATAATGCACGGACCTCATGCAAAAAAGCTTTTGCATGGGAGCCTGCAGCCAGCCTGTGCAGTAGCTGCTGGGAAATCAGGCGTGGGTTATCTTAAAAAGTCATTTAAAAATCAGTTAAAGGCATGGAAAACAAAATGGTCTTGTGGCTTTTCCATGTTCCCAGCTACTGGCCATGCAGGAGCGGTGGGTATGTAGAGGATGGTTCAGCCGCCTGGTTATACTGGTGTCCTCAGCAGGAGTGGTGGGACCCAGTGTGCAGTTTGTGGGAGCACAGGGATGTCTGTGGATGTCCAATGTGGTGTCCCTGTGCTGGAGGGGTGTCGCCTACATCCCCAACCAGCTCTTTACCCACCCTCCTCTTCCCCAGCTCCTCCCAGAGGGACCCAGAGTAGGTGAACCCAAGCAAAGCTGGGGCAAATTTGCCTCCTTTAGGCCCCCCCATTTTGCAGCCTACAAAGTGGGGGACAGCTAAGGGGGGCTGAGGGGTGTCTCCAGGACCCCCTCAATTTCCACCCAGGTGCCAGATTGTATGCCAAGACAATCTCCCTGTCCCATCTCAGTGGGCAGCTTTCCCATTGCATGCACTGAGCTTTGAATTCTCACTCACATCCCTTCTTTCCATGTTTTTGGGGAGCAGTGAATGGACAGGGGCTGGTTGGTGTTGGGGCTCCTGTTGTGGTGCAGAGCCGTTATCACTTGGGCAGCATCCAGGGGCTCCATCACACACCACAGAACCTGGGAACTTATTAATGAGATCAGCTAATTTGGGAACACCAAAAAAAAATGGGGGAAACTGAGGTGCTGGAGTGGTTTGGCCCAAGTTAGCGTGTGGTGGGCAGGGTCGGGTTGGCATTGCTGTGCTTGGTCCCATTTCCCAGCTTGGCATGAAGCCCGTTTCCTGGAGTTTGTGTTTTGGCATCGCTGGAGATGGGCCTGGTGCCATCACAGCCGCCTCCCGCGCCGAGGGGGACGGGCCCATGTCAAACCAAACCCTGGAAATAGCCACAGGTAGTTTGCAGAGGAGCCTTGGTGTGAAGAGGCGATTGTCTGCCTGCCTGCGGTGTGTAATTATTTTGGGGGGAAAGAATTAACAGAAAACAGAAAGCCCTTTGGCTGGTGAGATTATTTTTGTGCTTCCTTCCCTTCGCAGGGAGGAAGAGGAGGGAGAACAGGGGGGAGAGAGCAGCAGAGGGGCTTCCCTAATGGGAATGTGAAGATGCTTGGAGGCAAATCCATCTCCAGAGGTGTGACTCTGCTTATTCCCACCTCCTTTCTTTCCCTTCACAGCTGTGTGGGGCCACCACCACATCCCCCTTCCATATCCTCCCCCCACCCCGCCACCGTCTGGGTCCTGGCTCAGCCACAGGCAACTCTTTGCTTGGAGCTGAGCAGGGGAAGGGACACTCAACACACATGTCCTTTTCCCTCTAATTCTTTCTGCCTGTTCCCAGTAAATTTGCCCTGAGGTGTAAGAAGAGGCAGAAAACTGTTTAAGTTGCAGCCCCAACAACGGAGCCTTTGGAGCTGTGAGCAGCTCTGCCCCGCTCACCCAAAATACCAGAGTCCAGCTGCCTGCATAAAGGTGCTGACATCCTGCTCAGGGTGCTGAGCACCCACAGATGCCCCAGGTGGGGAAGGCTGGCTGGGAATTGATGCCACCATCGCTCTGGTACCCATTACTGGGATGCTGCGCTGCCCTGGGAGGAGAGCTGAAACAAAGGCAAGGTCAAAGTAAAAGGCATCGCTGGAGGTTTAAATGTAGCTGGTTGCAGATTTGCACTCAGGCATCCTGTAAGTGCAAAGGAACCCCACAAAAAAAATCCCTAAAAGGTACAATTTATTTCTTTTTTTTCCTCCAGATAAAGACTTTTGCACTGAAATATTCAATTATCTTTTCTTTCTCTTCCTCATCTGCCCATGAAAACATTTGGGGTTTTTTTTTGTTATTGTTTCCTTTGAAGAACAGCAGCAAAACTGAAAAAACCACCCAAACCCAAAAGACCTAACAGAAAAAAAAAAAAAAAAAGGAGAGTTCTGTCTTTTTTTCAAATGTTTCTGGGTTTGAGCAAAACAAAGCAGGCCCTTGGGGGCTGTGCTGCTCACTACCCCAGCATCCCAGTCCTGCTCCTAATTGAGTTTCCTTGGAAAGTGCCTGCTGGAGTCTATTAGTTGCAGAATCCCAAGTTGTCCTCTGGATGTTTTCTGTTGTTTTTCTGATTATTCTGGGTTTTTTTTTTTTCTTCCCAGAGCTCTTTGCCTTGCTCAGGCCATGCCCTGTCTCTTCCTGCAGGATGGGCACTGGCAGCAGCCCAGGGCTGTGGGGTTTGGTACAGGATGGAGCTGGTGGCCCCTTCCTGCATCCTGCTGGGTGCTGCACTTGAGTTGTACTGGTGGAAATGAGCTCTTATGTAGTGGCCAAGGTGGGTTAGTTGGGTTTTTCTTGCCCTAATTCCAAATCTTTGGCCTTTGTTTCACTGGTTTTTACTCAGTCTTCAGGTGGGCTTTGGCAGCCTGGTTGAACGTGGTAGTTGGGTTGGGTGGGAAGGTCCCAGCCTCAATCCCTGCTGCCCCGCTGTCTCTCCGCCCATACCTCCCCGGCTCTGCGATGGGGTGGAACAGGAAGCAGAGCAGTAGCTTTAGGAAGTGCTTTCACCCCAGTCCCATCTTCTTTTACAGCACTCTCTGTACCAGCTGCTTCCCCCAGTGCCAACAGCTGTGCCCAGGGCAGATTGGTGCTTGCCTGGTTCGGCTTCTTGCGGTGCCAGGGCTGGGCTGCCAGTGCAGCGTGTTCCCCATGAGAAGCTGGGTTGGCTCCCTGACTCCAGGAGCAATTACTCGCTCCACCCGAATGGCTTCATCGTTGGCCGGCCTCGCAGCCTCCCTCCAGCGAGCAGGCATGCTGCTGCCCCGCAAGCTGTGCCCTGCCCTTTGCAGAAGAGCTCATTTTCTCCTTGCCCCAGCCCCATCCAGGCCACGCTACAGCTTCTCTAAAGCCTCTTTGGGGTCTGTGCATAGAGGAAATGTGCAACACCAGTGGGAAGTTGAGTACCAGAACGTCAAAGCTTTGAGCTCCATCACTACAGGATGTTGGTTTAGGCAAATCCCTTTTAACGTGCCTCAGTTTCCCCACTAAGCTGAGCAGCAGTACAGTTCTGTTCCAAAGCAGCTTGGAGCTGTGGCCATGCTGATGTAAAATACATGGAGATAGGGTGATGTATGATGGGTGCTGGCTTGAAACTGTGAGCTTGGTCTCAGGATGAAAGGTGCTACATAAGTGCAAATTATTATTCTTGTTAATAACGATGTCCACCAGCTCACATTTATCTGCTCTTCAATTAACTTTTTTTAAGGACTCTTAGCAGGTTAGAAAGACACAAATTTTCCCTGGCAGAACCTGTGCTGGTTTGACCCCATAAGGTTACGCAATTACTGTACTGGCATGGTCCTTAATTAGACTCTCCATAATTTTCCCCGGCACAGCAGTATGGCTCCTTGCTCTGTAATTCCCAGAATCTCCTTGGATCTGATAGGCATCACGTTAGCCGCTTTCCAGACTTCAAGGATAATTGCTTGTCCTTAAGGACACACGGGATGTCGCAGGGTCTCCTCCTCCATCCTTCTTTTCTGTCCCTTTGGCCATCACAGGGGGGTTAGCTGGCACTGGGGAGTGCTGAGCCCACAGGATGCTCCTCAGACTCAACGAAAGTTGACTCAATCCTAGACTGAGCCTTTAGCCCTTTGGTTTTCCCCATCGTTTTTCTTCGCTCCTTGGCATGTTTGGGATGTTCTCCATCACTCTTTGGTTTAGGCAGAGCCCAGCCTGATGCTGGTTGATGGGCTGTAGGCAGGAACCTGGTCCTACTTGGTCTGGTTTGTGTCCTGGGGCAAGTTGTGTTGTCACCTGCCTCCAGTTTAGGCTCAGAGATTGCTTCTTTCCCTTCTGAATGCTGCCTTAATATATAGATATGTTAAATATGCATAAAAAAATAGCTCCTCAGCATTGCTGCAGTGACAGAGGTGCATGCCTCTGGCAGAGATTTTCTCTCTTACCTTCCCTGAAGACCCTTCTCGAGGTTCATCGCCATCCCCCTTGGTGTCCTTGCTCTTGGATAGGTGTGATTTTGCCATGAGGTTTGCCTTGTGCCTTTTTTGCAGGAGCTGGTTGGCTCAATGAGGTGATGGGATTTGTAGGGCCACCTTGTCAGGGGGGGTCCACGCCCCAAACCTGAAGTCACGGTTTTGTTGCCAGAGGAGTTTTCAGCTGAGGTTGAATGCTGAACGCAGCCGGACTGGATAGACCTTGGTCCTGGCCCGAAATTCCTTTCTTCCTACCCACCCAATGCCTATAAATAACAAATAAAAACAACTCCCAGGCTGGCAAGTTCTTTGGGGTTTTGTGGCTTTTTCTGCTTTGTTTTGTCTCTCTTTATTTATTTTTTTTTCATTTAGGAAGTAACTTTTCATAGAAACCAATAGTTTCTTGACCAGATTCTTCATTGTCCCAGAACTAAAACTGTCTATCCAGAGCAATGCCCAAGGTGAGCAGAGAGATGGATGCGCTGGATCTGTCCCAGGATATGCTCAGCAGCTCTGAGCATTTCTCCTCCTTCTCCTTCCACCTTCCTTTTCCTTTCCCTGAATATCCCTGAATCTGAAAACACTTTAGTGCGTTAATTTCAGACTGAGTGTAAATAAGCCATTTGGCTTTTTTCCCCCCCAGTTGAGCAAACTTTCAAACCAGAATTTCAGCTTTCCTCTCCTCCAGCCTGGCTCGCGGGATTGGAAGGATTTGCTTCAGTGCCGTCTCCTCTGCTCCTGAAACCGATTAATCAAGCTCTAAAATATCCCTTGAATAGGTCAGACAGGCACCTGATTGGACCAGGCAGCGAGTACGGGGAAACCAAGAGAGATTACACGCTCCTTTTATCTGCATAAAACAGATTAGAAAGCTCCCAAACTAAATACTGCTGCACGGTAGTGTGTTGTTAATGGCAAATGCCTCACTAGACTGTCTCCGTTTGTGTCTCCATCCAACATTGTCTCATCCCTGACCCTCTCTTAATTCCTGAGGGATTAAGAGAGGAGAGAAAAAGGGGAACGGGACATTCCTGAGCATCCCCACATTGGCAGGAGACATGACCCACAGCGTTGGGTTTAGGGTGCTCTTCAGTTCT
This sequence comes from Gallinula chloropus, assembly GCF_964237585.1. NCBI lineage: Eukaryota > Metazoa > Chordata > Aves > Gruiformes > Rallidae > Gallinula > Gallinula chloropus. The sequence continues at coordinate 6,898,616 of NC_140112.1, forward strand.
GGAAGAGCTCAGATGTGGGTCCAGATGTGGTGAGACCCTTCTCCCTCCTGTTTGCACCAGGTTGATGCCACCTAACCCAGAGCTGCTAAAGAGGCAGGATTCACTCCCAATCTTGCTGCTCTGAGCCTGTCTTCAGCTGCCATGTGTTGGAGGGGGTCTCTGCTGCCTGGTGCTGGTGTGCAGAAGCTGGGTGGGTCAATCAGAGATCCCGAGCAGCCACGCAGATCAGGGAAGTGAGCAGGAGCCACGGGACAACCTGGACGGGTTTGACCCAAAAGCATGACTCCAGCTTTACATCATCTGTGCCTTCCCAGCTGGGGCTCTGGGTACCATGGAGAAGGAAACCCACCATGAGGTCCCTGTGAGCTGTAAGATCCCGTACTGTAAGGTGCTGTGGCCATGCTGCCAGTGGTGTGGTTTTTGTTTGTGCTGCTGTAGGAGCTCTGCCCTGTCCCAGCTCAGCATGGGCAAGTGCTCTGGCTGGCTGCTGTCTGTTTGTCCAGCACTGCAGGGATGGGTTAGGTCAATCCTGCAAGCTCCTCTGGAGTTAAACGTGCCTTCCACCCAAAGCTGGAATACTTTGTTCCCCCTGATGAGAACAACCAGCGGTTATAACCTCAGAAGCACTTGCAGATGCTGGTCATTCAGAGCAGGCCCTTGTAGCCAGAGGGTCTCCTGGTGCGTGTGACTGCAGGAGTATCACAAGATACCCGGTTAAAGCCAGCAAACCTTCACAGCTTCCTTTTGTCTTTCCTCTCCTCCCTCCTTTTTCCTCCACTCCTGTGATGCCTGGGGGACTTTGGAGCTCAGTGATGTCTTGGGGCTTTTACAACACTTGGATTTGGACTTTGAAACTGGGGAGAAGAGTCAGAAAGCCTGCCCCATGTGCAGCTTCTGGGCTTGGCAACCAGAGGAGGCAAAGAAAGTAGTTCCACATCTATCAGCTTTCCTAATCTTTTGTACCTTAGGGCAGTGCTGTGACTTACTGAAGCCTGGCTTATTATTTTTAAATGCTTTATTATCTCCATTCTCATTAACAAAACTTGTGAGTCGCTCTCCCTGTGCCACGATACCTTCAGTTCTCCCTTGTGTTTCCCAGAAGGTGGTACAGGATGGGGCACCCGAGACTTGGAGCCTCCTCCCAGGGTGTTTCTCTGCCACATGATGTGCATTTGGTCCCATTTGGGAAGGTGCTGGGGTGCAGGTGAGGAAGGGGATGGATATCCTGTCCTGACTGCCAGCTCTCTGTAAGGCTTCATCTGCATTTTGCCTGGCCTTGTGGTTGCTTTTAAATCCAGCACATTTAGATCAAGCCTGGTCATGTTTTGGTAGCAGCAGGGTGTTAGCAGGGGAGGGAAGGAGCCGGTCCCTACCCTGGTAGCACTGGGGCAGGGGACCCTAGGGGGAACCCTTACATGGCTGGGAGACCCCCTGCCAGACCCCAGCACCGGCTGCTGGGATGGAGGGATGGAGCTGCTCCTCCTCTCTGCTCAGCTTAGTGTGGTTTGGGAAGCAGGACCACCTCTCTCAGGCACTTTGTGCCCCAAAGAGAGTGTTTAGAGGACCTTCTTTCTGTCTCCCATGGGACAGTGCATACATACGTGGGGGTCAGTGCTGTCCATATACCCACCCTCCCAGGTGGAAGCAGGGCTGCATAAGGAGGGAAGGACCAGCTTCTGCAAATTCTTCTCCTATTTTTGTCTCTCCTGTGGCCAGCTTGTTCCAGTGGGAGTTAATTTAATTGCCACCTCCTCTCTGCATCACTGTGGTTGTGTGAGACCTCTCGTGTGGTGTAATTATCCGGGTGAAGTGGATACGGCCATCTGTACAGCCCAGTGCTGCTGCCCTCCTGCAGGGCCCATAGTCTCAACAGACCATCCTTGTCCTCAGCCTCTCAGGAGCAGGCATGGAAGAGGGCAAGGGATGTGATGGAGGCAGTGCAGGGCAGCTATGGCAGAGGCCAGGAGCGGCTGGAGCTTGTGGAGCCAGAGCAGCCACTGGTCTCTCTCCTGCTGCGGCACCTGGTTTTCCAGTTCTTTGTCCCTTGCTGTGAATGGGAATGCTGACCTCCAGGGTGAGAGCAGGACAACAGTGGGGCTGCTGTGTTGGTTTTTAAGCCCTGAACACACTCAGGAATCTCACAGGAGAAACCAGAGTATCACCTTGGCTGTGCAGATGCCTGGTGACCCGGGATCTCCTCCCAGGGACTGCGTGGGAGCTGCACTCCGTACGCTCTGCACTGGATGCCTCTGACTCAGGGCTTCATCCAGAGCTCCCCAACCATCAGCATTGGCTTTAACAGGCTGTAGATCAGGTGCTGACTTAAACCACCATGGGACTGACTCAAGCCAGCCCAGGTTGGGACACGACAGGACGTGTATGCAGCATCATGTGGTTATTATTCACCTCTACACTATGTCTATGTGCAGACACCCGTAGGTAGATGACAGCCTGCTCTCTTCTCCCTGGACTTTCCAAAGGGATGGGAATGAGTTTTCTCCTTTCTGGGGCTCATGTCCTTCCAGTCTGTTTAGGATTTGGAGCCAGTGTCACTGTGCAACGTTCAGCTGGAGCTGCTGAGTTTCCCTTGGTTGAGCCCCAAAATCGCCTTGCCTGTGAGAGCTGCAATCAGGGCTCTACATCTGGATGAGCTTTCCTTCCTAGCAAACCCCCTGTTGCAGGAGCTCTACTGCCTCAGGCTGGATCAGCATCCTGCTTTAGAGCAGAGGATAGTCTGATGGGGAAACTAAGGCAGAAGGATGAGTGTGTGGGGTGTCATGGAGCTGGGAGCCGAGTGAGCATCGCTCCAGGCTGATCGCAGTCCCTCTGAAGTGTGCCCAGGCTCCTGCAACCCCCTGGGGAGTGGATGGGGCTCTCTGTCTCCCTTGTAGAGCCTCTTGTTATAACCCCTGTAATTACACCCATGAGGTCTGCCTGCCTTCCTCCCTGGCTCCTGCTTGTAGGACCTCTTGTTATATTGAGTATAATGAAGCGTTCAAGGTCTTTCTTCCCACCCCCCACCTCTGCCTGCCTGCGTGTAGGACCTCTTGTTATAGCCAGGGCAATTATGGGTCATTGGTCTCCTTCCCTCCACCCAAGCTATAATTTAGGTTTATATAAAGTGTGGTCCAGCCCCTGTTGTGCAAGCGGTTGCTATTCTGGGTGCTGGGGAAGAGGGATGGGGTGGTGAGGAGGGGTCTGGTAGTGGATGGTGGAGCTTAGCATTGCAGAGAGCTGCATGCAGCCCACCTGCATGCCCTGCAGCCCCCATGGATAGCTCTGGGGGGAAGCAAGCCCCAAGCCCGTGGTCCTGACTCTGCAGGGGGTGGCTATTATGCCTTCTCCTTGCTGGGTTTCTGCAAGGGGGTGTGTGTGGCAGCGGGGGGGTTATTCCCACGGGGAGTACCAAGGCTCTTGTTTTGGGTTTTGCTTGCCCCTTCCAGGGAGTCCCACGGGGTTGCTCCTGTCTCAGAGCAAGTGGGAATGCAAAGGGAGGTGGTAGGTGGCTCCCACAGGGAGGACAGTGGCCCTTTCATGGGAAGGGAGGATGAAAAATCCAGCTTGAACCACTGAGTGTAACCAGATCCCCCAGCTTTTGAGAGAAGGAATGTGGGAGCTGAAGGGTTTTGGGAGGGTGCTACCGAACCGCTGGCGTCGCAGTGGGGTGAGTGGCCACAGAGTGATGCAGCCCCAATGCCCATCCCCAGCAGCCCAAAACATCCCTAATGGTGCTCCAGCTCTGTGCACTCTGGGCTGCAAAAGCAGCAGGAGCAGCTGGATTTGGCTCATGCCTGAAATGAGAGTCCCAAAGCACCGACTGGTGACATTTGGAGTGGCGGGGGCTGTGCTGTGGGTTGCTTTGGGTGACTCTTGAGGGGGGTCTCTACCCCCAGCACAGTGCTCCCTGGGGTGCTCAGCTCCAACCCCGTTTCTCTTGCAGAGGTGGGTGAGACCTCGCACCTTCCACCGAGGCAGACACCAGCGGCACCGTTGTCGGCAGAGTCCCGGCCACCCGCCCAGCCCCCTGTCAGCCCCGCAGTGCTGAAGAAGGAGAAACCCCTGGAAGATGATGAGTCCCGAAAAGTCCTAACAAAGAGCCCCCGGGGTGAGCTCGCAGGCTCTCCTGAAGCTGTGACATGTGAGTGTCCCTGCACAGCGGCATGTGCAGCTCCAGAAACCTCTGGGTGCCCATGATACCCCTGGGTGCCCATGCTTTGGGCTGCTGCGGTCTAATGGGGAACAGGGCTGGTTAAAAAGGCAGGCAGCCATGGTGGGAAGCTGTCTCCTCCTTGCTCTGCTCTTTCCCACATCAAAGGAAAAAGGCTTTAACTGAGCGTGAGTCACTGGGAGCTGGGGAAAGTGAAGGGTGGCATCCCGCAGCGCAGTGATGCTCTCACCCTCGGCCACATCTTGAGGTGTAGAGGGGGAGGTGGGTTGGCAGCTGGAGGACCTGTGCGTTGTGCCAGGGGTCCTGCTGGGGTGCTACAGTGGGAAGAGGGACTGACCTTTGGGAAAGGAGCTGGCTGCTGTGTGGAGCATCCCCCAAAGCTGCAGAGGGGTGCAGAGAGGCGTGATCACAGCCACAGGACAGGAGTGCAGCAGCTGGTTGTTGGAGCAAAGGGAGATGCCTCCCGTTGGGACAGCTTTTGCCTTGACGTATCCGGGGCAGGGGTGAGGCTGGTGCAAAGCCTGAACAAGCAGGGAACAGGACTGGCTGCCTGCTCTGAGGATCTGGTTTTGCTGGAGGCAGCGGTGAAGCCAAGCAGCACCTCTCCATTTCTGGTGTTGCAGACGTGTCCGTCCCCCGGCCGTGAGAAATACTGGGGTGGGGTAGGAGCAGAGGTGGGGGCTGGGGTATCCTTGCTCCATTGCCCGTTGTGAGGGCAGGAGAACAGAGCTGGCAGATGCTGGGAGACCAGGGGCCAGGCTCTCCTGGAGTCATGCCGTCCCTTTTTTCCCTGGCCCCCAGCCTGGATCTGAGGGTTTCGCTCCCAGGCTGCCCCTTAATGCACACAGCCATTCCCCTTTAGCTGGGTGGGAGCACACAGCTTTCCAATCCAAGGGGTGTAAAGTGGATGGATGCCTCCCAACTGGGAGAGGGACAGTGAGAATGAAGTCCCAAACTTTGAAGAGCAGGCAGGCAGGGTGGGGAGAGGAGCAGGGGAGGGGAAGGCTCCTGATCGGCGTACGTGGGGTGAGGAAAGCGCACGTTTCCTCAACCAGAGCTCAAGCCCTTGTGAAGCATCTGGGAGCTGGGCCGGCTGCCCACAGACATTCTGCACCTCTGAGTCACACTGCAGCCTGCTGCACCCTGCATAGCGCAGCTCCATGCAGCCCCCTCCCCAGCCCACCCTCCCATCCCCCACCCAGGGGGAGCTGCCCCATGGGCCCTGAGGCTGGGAGGAACGTGGCTGCCCACATCTGGGTGCAAGGAAACCCCCCTCCTTCCCCTCTCCTCCCCTGGGAAACAAGGTTCAGCGTTGCCTCCAGCATCCCTTCCCTTGCAGCCCGCTCCTCACACTGCACTGCTGCTGCTGTTACAGGGTGTGGGGGGAGTCACCATCACTTGTGGGGGGCAAATTCCCCCCTTTGGCAGTACCAGGGGAGCATGGTTAAGTTCTCCCATGGGAAGGTAAAAGGGGGGTGGTGGCATTTTTATGCCAGTATGGTACACGGGAGGTCAGAAGGGACCAGGCAGCAAGAGGCTGTGAGGTGCAGGGTCAAGTCCTTTGTGGGGGGTGCCAGGACCAGCTCCCCTGAGGCTCAGCGCTGCTGGCTGTACCCTGCCAGGGTTCTTAACTAAGTCAGTTTTCTGGCAGCTCGGGAGCAACAGAAGTGGGATTATAGGTTTGGGGCTCTGGGTGTTGCGTTTCAGGCAAGAGCAGCCGACTCCGCTCAGGCGGCCACGATGTGCCAGCTCATCCAAGCGCCTGGGAAGCCAACCTTTGGCAGAGCCAGGGGATCACAGCAGGGCGAGTACTGCTGTGGGGTGGGCATCTGTAATGCTGAGCCAGCACCGCGGCTGTTTGCTCAACTCAAACTCCCTGGAGCATCATCTTGGGGATGAAACACAAAGTGAATGTCCAGTTGTGGAAGAGTCGAAGGCAGGTACTTTATTCCCCAAAGCTCTGGCTTCCCTCCTTCATGCTGGTGGGCAGATGTTTGGTGGGGGAGAGGCTGTGGGGTGCACTGGTTCCCCCTGTCCTGCCCTGACACCCTGTTGTACCATTGCACACTGCTCCACCTAAGCCTTGGGTTGAAGATGTGTCTTTTAGAAGAGCTTTGGGCTCCTGTGAGTTGAAGGCTTTCCTAAAAAAATGGAAGCTATTTTCCCTAACTTATGAGGGGAGGGGTGTGTGGGGGGATTACTGGCTGCCTTTTGCTGTGGAGCCAGAACGTGATTTTGATTTACAAACAGTTTAATCTGAGGAATGTGGCAGGAAAGAGAACACCAAAGCAAGCGCCTTGCCTGCTGCTGCAGACCCCTGGAGAAAGAAACCCAAAGCTGTGGAGCATTTACCCCTGGTAGACGTGGTTGGGCTGCTGTGGGTCTGGGTCCCTGCCAGCTCATCCCTTGCCCTCCAGCAGCTCCACCACCAGCACCCTCCAGCTCGGTGTGTGTGCCTGGACACAGGATGTCATGGGCACTGGAGAAGGGTGCATGGCAAAGCCAACTTCCCCCAGGAGTTTTTAGTTTATTTGGGACGCATCCCATTTTGTCTGAGACCTGTTTTCCATTTCTCCTTTCTATCCTTCTCCCCCTCCTGCTTCCAGCCCTCTCTTCCCGCTCAGGACCAGCTATTTTAAGTTTCCTTCCCAGCACAAATCCAAGACACAGCGTGTCACCCAAGCACCCAGTTAAACTTCCCCTGTGGGCTGAGCCTGTCTGGCAGAGATGGGTGCTGGCTCTGGGTCCATGTGTTTTTTTAACCTACATCTATTGGGTTTTCTTCTCTTTGCTGGCCAGGGCAGGATGGAGACTGTCTGTGCTCCCTCCACCCAGTTGGTCTCCCCGTGCCCCGCAGCTGCCCCACGCAGAAGCAGCTCCTGTTCTCCAGCATCCAGAGGTGCCTTTGCCCTCCAACCTCTTGCCTGAATCATCCCTTGTTTACTGCCACCAGAGAGGGAAATTAAAGTTTGGCCAGAGCACCATCAGGCAGGATTTTATTTGTGGCTTGCTTTGGTGTTGCAGAGGGGGAGGGTTACTCGACCTCTCCCTCCCTTGTTTTGGGTTCCCAGTCCTCTCCTCCACCACAGTCAGCATGGGGATGCAGCGCAGAGCTGGAGTTGAAGGGCTGAGCTGTCCTGCTGGTTCCAGCAGCATCCCAGCGGGGCACGGAGCTGCCGGCCTCTCTTACGGCTGCACCGTGTGAGGGCTGGAGGGAGATGGAGCAGATATTTATTTTCCTCCTCCTGCAGAAAAGTTCAGCCAGAGGCTGGGGAGCCCTTTAATTAAGCAGCCAATTCACACAGTCCTGGGGAGATGAGCAGCCTGGCTCTCCGGCTGTGCTTCATCTTCTCTGGCTTTGCAGAGGGCGATGGGGACAGCTGGGAGCTCTGTCTGGCAGCGCTGGCCCCTGGGCTTGTGGGATGGTGGCTCGTGGAACTTACAGCTGTCAGCTGGAAGCAGCCCCAGGCTCTTCTCCTCCCCACTCAGCATGAAGCGAGTGGGCCTCATTGAGTCTCTGCACCCACTCTGGCCAGCCACGGTGGCTTCATCGCTCCTGCCTGTGCCAGGGGATGCAGGGGACCTCCTCCTTCTCCAGATCCTCTGCTGAAGTTTGGCAGTAGCACTACGCCTTTTGTGACAAGTCTTTATTTCTCACTATTTTTCCTCTCTCTGGATCCTGTCTACTTCCCTCCAGCTCTCTCTTCTGCACCTCCTTTGCCGTCTCCATCATCTCCAACCATGCATCAGCCAGCATCACTGCATCCCACCCACAAGCCCACCTTGTGTCCAGCTGGGGACCAGATGTCTGTGTGGTGGCAGGGGACTGGCCATGGGTTTCTCCCCCTGTTCCCCCCTCCCTGGGGGGGTCAGAAACTGACAGGGTAACATGCTGTTCTCCCCCCTCCAGGCCAGCCCCAGGCGCGAGTGTCCCCGCAGCCCCCAGGCCCTGGCACCCACCTGCTGCAGAACGGTGCTGGGCGGGGGGCAGACCCAGGCGGTGCCAACGGGGAGGCGGGGAACGGGGTCTTCCGCCCCCTCCCCAGCACCCAGAAGCCTCACCGAAAGCTGCAGTCTCACCACTCCATCAACAGCCAGAGCAGCAAGAAGAGCAAGGGCAGCTCCAAGTCGGCCTCTTCCCACATCCCTATTGAGGCGCAAGAAGGTACCAGCTGTCCCTGGGAGGTCCCTTCCCAGCTGTTTTTCCCCCCATCCCCTCTTTCTTTGGGGTGTCCTTTGTAGCACCCTTCTAGCCCACCGTGACCCCACACCTGGATGCCAGCTTGGCAGCTGTCTGCAGGGCAGGTGCTGAGCAGGGTCACTTTGTGTCCTCCAAAATGAGTCTCTTGGGGTCTGGGCACATCCCTGGGTGTTGAGGGAGGAGGCCCCTGGACTCTTAGCCCCACTTTCCACCCCATGTCTTAATCCCCAAGGGAGGCTTCCCACTCTTAAAGGGCTGAGCATCCATCTGCTGGGTGCCCGCTCAGCCGGCGAGTCCCATCCCCTGTGCTAATCCTCTGGCTGTTCCTCCTCAGACTGCTGCGTCCACTGTATCCTTTCCTGCCTCTTCTGTGAGTTCCTGACCCTCTGCAACATCGTGCTGGACTGTGCCACCTGCGGCTCCTGCACCTCTGAGGACTCCTGCATCTGCTGCTGCTGCTGCAACTCAGGCGAGTGCGCAGACTGTGACCTGCCCTGCGACATGGACTGCGGCATCATCGATGCCTGCTGTGAGTCAGCTGACTGCCTGGAGATCTGCATGGAGTGCTGTGGGCTCTGCTTCTCCTCCTGAGGGGCTGCACTTGGGCTGGGGGGGGGGGGGGCACACCGGGGAGTGGGTACCCCCCCCCCAATCCACTCCTGCATCAACCGAGGGTCTAGCTGTTTCCTGAGCTGGTGGTGGGGACCCCCCAGGTGTGACACACCAAAAGACACAACCCAGCCAAGGCAAGCAATATCCCCTCGTTGCAAACCTCATCTGCTGAGCCAGCGAGCCAGGTCAGATCCTGCCTGGGGAAGGGTGAAGCTGTAGGGCTGCGGGGGCTCTAGAGGCAGCCAGCAACCTGACATGCTCTACCTCTTCCCCTCGCTGGGCCTGTTCGCTGAGGATCCTGGGAGCCTCCTGCCACCTGAGCCGAGAGCAGGAGCGCTTGGGCCATGTCCTGCAGAGCCCACAGGTGCCACCCCGGAGTCCTGGCGTTGGGGACAGCCTGTCCCGCTGCCTGGGGCTGCCCAAGGACAGTGCTCTGGTTTACACAGGGGTGGCACAGACCATCCTCGCCCACCCCCCCGCCGCTAAGGACACCTCCAAGCCTTCAGCTGGCCTGCGGGGTCCCGTGTTGTGGGACACATCCTGCCAGCCCCTGCCCTTCCTCAGTGCTGAGATCGGCAGCCAAGTGCAATACAAACAGCCTGCTCCCCGTTTCTCTGGCTGGGAAGAAGCTTTTCCTTTGCCTGTCCCTGCAGTGGGGTTACAGCCAGGGACTGTGCAGCTGTCCTGGCTGGGGAGAGTCCCAAGCTGTGCCAAGCTCTTACCACCCCCTATGCATCTCAGGGGTGGGTGATGGACCAGCGCGGCTTAGTTGGTGCAGATGACCCCCTGCAGTCATTGCCCCTGTCCCTTCACCCCACAAACAGAGCTGGTGGCTGGGAGGGGGTGGGAACACCCCTTTGAGGGGCTGGGGAGGAGAGCAGGGAAGCGCCAAAGGTATTTTATTGTTGTGTCCCTTTCATTTTTACTGTAAATAAAGGTCTGTCTTCATTTCTGAGCGGTGGATCCGCATTCCCAGGCAGGCCATGTCCCTGCTCCCAGCTGAAGCCAAGGCGTGGGAATGGGCACAGAGGCTGCGGGCTTGCAATGGCCATGGGGATGTGGGACAGCCCCAGGGTACTCTTGCTCCCATCCTTGTGCTGGAAGGACTTGTGAAGACTCGTATCCTTCACTCTGGGCAACGTGTTGAGGTCCCATGTCCCACAGGCTGGCACTGGCTCCTCATCCCACTCCTGCACCCATGGGATAAACCCTGGTCCTGTGGCTGCACCACCTCCTGCTCCTCTGGGGGCTCTGCCCTGCTCTGGGACTCAGGAGCTGCTTCGACTGCCTCAGGGCCACAATGTCACTAAAAGAGAAAATAAACTATGCAAATTCCTGGCTGTGGGGCTGGGGTGGGCTCAGGCTGCCCTGGGGTCAGTGTCAGGCTCTGGGAGCTGGCAGCCCTCTGAGTCTGGGTGGCCTGGCCATTGCTGCTGCTGCTTCTGTGCTGTGCAGAGACTGTGACCCCCCCAGCAGACTCGGCTATGGTGGTGAGGCTGCTGCCTGGGGTGAAGTTGAGTGAGGAGGGAAAAATACTTAAAAATCAAGGCCAAATGGGTCAGTTGGTCACAGAGACACAGGCTGGTTTGGGTTCTGGGCTGCCTGCCCTCCGGCACTGCTGCTCAGCTGTGAAACCTATTTTTAGTGGTGAGCTAAAGGCACTCGGTCAGAGCCTGGCACAGACTTGCACAACGTGCACTTGCAGCATGAGGGGGAAGAGGACTGTGCAGGCAGCCTTCCTCCACCCTGCAAGTAGGGAGGGCTTGGGGGGCATGTGTGGTTAGGGGTTTTTATCCCTCACCAGCACAGCCACCCAGGCTGAGCCTGGAGCAGGGGGCTGAGGAGGGGGGATGAACATTGGTGCCCACCCTGGGATGGGTGGGACCATCCTGCACTTGCAAGGGGCTGTGGGAGCTTTTCCACAGGCTCCGGCTGAGGCTCTGCTCCAAACCTTTTGCATCCTTGGCAAGGAAGGACTGAGGCGCTGGCCTTCCCCAGCCTGGCCTCACTTGTGGTGCTAATTAGGGAGGTTGGAGCTGGCAGCGCTGCTCTCCCCAGCAGCCGCAGTAACTAGCGCTGCCAGAGATGGGGAACAGATTCCCCCAGTGCTGGAGAGCCCTGTGGGCTGGCTGTGCTGTGCAGGATTGTGTCCTGGAGTGGGGAGGGGGGGTGGCATGCACCCTGTGCACCCCCTCTCCCCACTCTCAAATGCTCCCAAGGGATCCAGTCCCCACACAGCAGCTCCATCCACCCTCCACAGCTTGAAACTCCTGGGCAAGGCAGAGCAGGGAGGTGGGGAGCAGAGCTGGGCGCTTCGTGGAGTGTGATGTACTGCTGAATATATGTGATGTTCACGCCTACAGATGTACTTCAGTGATGGCTGCCTGCAAAAAATGCAAATAAAACAGCAGTTAGTGGTGCAGGGCAACTCAGAAGTGCAGCTCAGCCCTGCAGAGCATTGCTCTGCAAACCCACCCATGGAGAGGTCCCACCTCCACTGGTTCTGCAGGGCTGGACTATGGAAGGGCCAAAGATAGTTTTCTTTTCAGGCCTTACCCAAGCCTGAGGCACATTCAACTGCCCTGAGCAGTGCTGGCTGCTCGGCTCATGTCCCTGGTGCTCCTGAAAAACCAGAGGGGCAGTTCTGGGATGGAGGAGTGATGGCCCACAGCAGGGAATGATGGACCAGAGCAAGACAAGTCCCTGGAAAGGGCTTGAAGCCTTTCTCTGGATGCAAGCTGACACTCACCATCCACTTTGCAAACCACTGGGGAAGCCAAGAGTTAAACCCTCCTGCCTGGGAATCAATTAACAACAGATGTATTCAGTTTTAACTAATTACTCTCCTGCCAGCACTTGGTTTTTTTACAGTTTTTGAGAGCTGGGAGCTGTAGCTCCATGCCTGGACGGATGCTGGCTCTGCAGGCTGGGCTTTACTGGGCGACCGGGGCTTGCCCGGGCTCTTGGCCCCTTGGTCGCTGTCTTAAGTGAAAGTATTCAGTGAAATGGGGTAAAATTCATTAAAAAGCCCAGTTACCTGAATGAGCATTGCTCTCCTGATGCTGGTTTTCAAAGCAGCTTCATGGCAGGGTTCCCTCCAGGAGTGACCTGCTTCTGGATGGGCAACCTCTGATTCCAGCTGTGCATCGGTACAGCTCGTCCAATACTCTGCTGGCAATTTATCATGGGTGCCATGTGGGATATATTAATGATGGGAGCTTACGGTCTAATTGCCAAGAGACTGCCAGGGCCGTGTGTCACCCAGTGCTGCGCCTGTGCTGCTGGGCTCCCATAGCGAGCATGTCCAGAGGTGGTGTACACCTCAGGATGTACAACACAAGGCTTGGGAGCTAGGCAGGAGCTGTGGTAGGCAGGCGAGGAAACCCTTCAGCTTCAGGGCTGGCTCACCCTATCACCACAAGGGTCCTGGGCACCCTCTGGCCTGTGCTGCCAGGAGGATGCTCTGCAGGGTGAGCCTCGTGTTCAAGCAGCTCAGATTCTCCTCTGCTCCTTGAGCGAGGACTGCTTTCAGCAGCCTGAGCTATTTCTGTCCACAATCACAATCAATAAAATAAGTGAGAGGATTTTTATTTTCCACTCCAAATACTTTCTTCATCCTGTTTCCTCCCAGTTCACACGGCGGACTGGGGAGCGCTCCAGCAAGGAGGCCCACAAAACCATCTCCTCCTCACTGCTCCTGCTCCCACTCCTGCTCTTGCCCACGCTCCCAACCCCAGCCCAATGCAACCCCAACCATCCCTTCTAATTCACTGCTATGGAAGGGGCAGGTTTGGCTGGGGGGAAGGTGGGAGGAAAAGCATTGCACATGTGCGTGCAAATACACGCTCACAGACACACATACAAGAAAATGCAGCCAAAGCGAAAAAAAACCCAAAACTAGGTCTTTGGAAGACACAGCGGCTCATGTAATCCCAGGTTCTGTTGGGCTGCCTCTGCACAGCATGGCAATGGGGGGGGGGGGGGGGGGGGGCCGAGGGGAGACGACTGCAGTCTATTAAACTTCCTTTGAGAACCTGCCAGACTGACAACAGATGGAAGGAATTAACATTTCAGGTCCACCAGCTCCTCTCTCCTCGCTTTCACCCTTCCCCAAAAAAGCAGTTCGAGGCCACAGGCCCAGCAGCATCACTTTTTCCCACTCCTTGGCGTCTGACAGTATCTGGCCCAGGCTGATTTTTGTCTTTGATCCTGAACCTACCAGAAACGTGAGCATCTGCATCTCCTAGTGCCTGTGGCTGACCAAGCACCCGGTTTTGGGTCCCTTGTGTCCTTACAGGGTTGGGGTCAAGGTAGGGTGTCACAATGGTGTTGCAAGGTGGCTTTGAGCCATCACTCACCTCAGCCTCCTGCCCAAGAGACAGCACTGGCAATGAAGGACAAACACTACCCAGGCTGCCAATCGGTACCACCCAGGGCAGCACGGATGCTCAGCAAGTATGCAAGATGCAGGAAGGGTTTTTTTTGGCTAGAGAAACCAGCTGGAGAAGCCTGTGCTTGCTGTCACTTTTGGGTGTCTTCATGCTATGCACACACCCATGCTGAGACGATCCTCAGATCTGCCTGTCTCCTGCTCATGGTGACCCAGGTCCTGGCAAAGGGATGCTGCTGGCCTGGCCCCCATCCCCTTCGCTCCGTGCACCAGGAGTTTGGCAGGAGGCGGGTGGGGGGGAGCGGGGTGGGACAGCTCTGCACTGCTGTCGCCAGCAGAGATTACAGGGAAAGTTGCCGAGTCTCGAGGGAAGGGGGTTGCAGAAGCTGTCTGAGCTCAGCTATTGCTGAAGCAGTGCAGAATTGGCAAACGCCGGAGGGCTTCGCTGCCAAACGGCAATCTGCCTGAAAGCGCCGGCTCCTCCAGCCAGCCTTGGAGGCTGGGACCCAAACGGAGACCATATATCCCCACGTTCTGCCTTGCTACCAAGTTGGAGCAGGAAGAGGCAGAAATGTTCACGTTAACCCTCCTGGGTGCCTGGGGAGGAGCAGAGTGAAGCTGAGTAGCTCGGTGAGCCCCACACTGTAATGCACAGCAAGAGAGATGGGCAAAAGAAGATCAGCAAGTGCTCTGTCCCAAGGAACCACCATGACCCTGAGGGACACAGCCAGGGACAATGCCAGGATGCACATCACAGCTGGGCCCATGGGTGCCATGTTTCATACATGTGTGAATAGTCCCAGGCACATAAATAAGATTGCTGCTTGAGTCAACATAAGCCCCTCAGCCTCCTGCCCAAAACCCAGAGCAACCCAGTCAAAGCCCAGCTGTAGGAGAGCTGGATGGACACACAGACCCTATCTTGCCACAATGGATGTTTTCCTTTGCCTGAGTGCATCCTGGAGCTCAGCATCACCACGGGCTCCAGCTGCAGAGGACTCTGCCTCCTGGGTGATGCTGGGGCTCCAGGCAGAGCCGGTGACTGGGTGGGTTGACTGGGTCATGCAGGGAGCAGATGACTTTCCCAGCACAGGTGAGGTCAGGAAAACAAGAGGGAGAAACAACCATTTCGGGGGTGGGGGGGTGGGGGGGGTGGGGGGGGGTGGGGGGGGTGTGGAGGGACATGGTGTGGGCTTGGTGTGTGGTCTGGCTGCCCAGGGAAGCCATGGTAGTCCCAGGGCTGGGCATGCCTGGGCTGGAGCATGGGAAGGCCAGATCCTGGCCCAGCAGCACTGAGCTTTCATGCATCACTGTTACCAGAGCTAATTACATCCCCTGGGCTCCTGCTCACAAGCCCCACTCTGGGTGCTGAGCCCCTGCGCATGCAGAGCAGGGGCCTGAGTCAGGACATGTTGCTTTATTTTTGTTTCAGTAACATTTCTTATGCCTTCAACACCTCAAGGCACATGCCACTGCATCTACAGAGCTGACACAAACCACATCAGCTCAAGGATCTCCTGTTTCCTTCCAGCAAAAGCTGCAGCCTTCACATAAGTGGCTTTTGAGTGTCACCTTGTCCCTCTGGGCCACGTGATGCCAAGGGCTGGTGCTCAATGCCAAGGGCTTGTGAGTAATGCCAAGGGTTGGTGCTTGATGCCGAGGGCTGACGCATGATGCAGAGGGCTAGTGCATGATGCCAAGGGCTAATGGATGATGCCAAGGGCTGGTGCACGATGCTGAGGGCTGGTGCACGATGCAGAGGCCCCAAGCCACAGGGATACCTGCCTTGCAGAGCAAGCAGATACTTTTCTGCACGGCTCATCAGGAAGAGGTGCCTCATAAATCCAAATAGTGATTTCCTGCTGCAGTCGGTGGGAGTTGTTTTCTTTAAAAACTCAGCTGAAACCGGAGAGGAGATGGAGTTAGCTTAAATATCTGGGAGCTGGGGAGTTTGCTGTGTGTGAGACAGCACCAGCAGCCAACACACACACACACGCGCGCATGCACCCACCAGGGTTGCCAACATTTGAAAGCCATTAACAGGAATATTTTGGGAGGAAAAATTCGGCCCTACCTTTAACCCCACAGAAACGTGCTGAACGGCCCTGGTGAGTTATAGAGTGAAAAATGTGGCACCATTTTTCCTTGAAGACCAAAGCGCTCGTCCTTGCTAAGCAGGGAAAGTTGGCACACGTTGCACACACGTGCGTGACAGGGCAAACAGCCGCTCACCTCCCACACATTCATTCACTCCTATATACATGCTGGGGCTCCTGTGGGCTCTGCTGACACCCTCTTTGCACCCCCCTCTGCATTCACAGATGTGGTGGCGGCATGTGGAGGTGACCTGAGCACTGTTATTTCCTCTGTATATGTGTGTGCGAGAGACGCATCCTACTGTGTGCTATATAGTCTGTAGACACACACATATACATGTCTATACTGACATACATACCTACATAGACATATACACACACACAAACACGTATTTTTCTGCATTTGTTTGTGCATATATCTATTTTCTACAGCCGTCCCCATCTGCACTGTCTCGTCACTGCAGGCCCCATCCCTGTGGGTGGTTTCCCCTCGGCGCCGGGATGCCCCGTGCTGGGGCTGGGTTTCCTCCTGTGGAAAGCTGAACCTCCTGCCCGATCGCCAGAGCTCAGCAGCTCCTCCCTCCATCCCCTCTGCTGCCATTTGGTGTTAATTATTTGCTGGCATTGCAGATGCTGGTGGGTCCCAGTAGGTCCAAGCTCCATTTCCACTCAAGCCCAATTGATTTCCAAGCTCATTAGTGCCTGAGCCTGTTCCTGGTGATGGGCAAGGAAGGCTCCAAGATCTCACGTGCTGAGTCCTCAGCATTGCTGGGTGCCTGCTCTGCATTGTCTCTGCCTGCCTCAGCAGCCCTGCTGCAAAGGTGAGATACACATCTAATGGGCCTGACTCCGTTATTTTGCTTCAGTTTTCAGCATTTACTCTGGATTGAGGGCCTTTCTCATGGCACACAGTGTGCTGAGCGCATAGTCCTCAGCTGCAGGACTCAGAGGCTCAGCTGCACTGGGCTTGCCCACATGTGATGCCTTCCAGCCACCTTTTATCTCCTTGGCAATAATGCAAATCCCAGGGACTATTCACCACGCCGCCTTTCTTGTTGGGCTCAGCCACTTCCTGGGCCTCCCGGCCAAGGCAGGGAGATGGTCTCCCCTCGCTGCACGTCAGCCGGGCAGCGAAGCCGCTCAGAAATGGCTTCCAGATGTTGCACACAACCAGCTCCCTCCTGCAGACAGGAGGAGCTTTAGGAGGGAGCAAGCCCTGGGCATGTTTCCCCAGGTCCTTCCTGAGCCCGAGAGCAGAGGCTGCCCTTTGCATCCAGCTTTGGCACCCCTGGAAATGGCAGTTTGGCTTTTTGGGCAGCTGCCAGAGCACCCCATACACCCTGGCACCTTTCGACGCAAGATTGTCCAAGGTGTGAAGTTCTTTGGATGCTCCCACCTAGTGAATCCAAAATTGCAGAGATTCTTTAAGGCAATTTTATTGGCATGATGCTGCCCTCTAGTGAAGGGATGACCAGCCATCCCAGCTTCCCCACCACACTCACACTGGGCCCAGTTGCCCTCAGTCCTGGAGCCTCTGGTTTGTTCCTCAAGTGGAAAAATCAAGACACAAGTATTGGATTTTTATTGCAGAAGTGCTCCACACCTGCACCTCTTGGAGACACCCATCAGTACATCAGCAAAGGCTTTACACAGCTTGGCCTGAAGCAGTTCCTGACATAAAATCATCATAAGAGCAATTAAAAGTGATGTTGGAGGCTGCACTGACAGCAAAAGCACTGGCCAGTTCTGATCATGCCATGGAGATCTTCCCTGTCCCAGTGGTGACAGTGACACCCCACCAAACAGGAAGGGGTGTCTTCTAGGCTGCTTTGCTCTGAGGTGGGTTTTGCTGCAGGGCTTGGGGCCAGGGACCAGCCAGGTGTTTAATATTATCAGCAGGTGATGGAAGTGGAAGAAAAATTCTCCCAGCAGCAAATTGCCTGGTAAGGGGCAGTGATGGGGAGCCACCTGCACAGGGGCTGGGGTATAAAAGGCTTTTGGGAAGGTTGGGCCTCTTTTGCTGGTCTCAGTGGTACAGGCTCTGTGGGGAGCAGCCTGAGGTAAGCATGTGCTTTGCTTCTCCTGGGAAAAGCAGGGGAAGGTGGTTGGAGTAACTTGGGCTTGCAGTGGGAAGGAGGGGCAAGTGATTTCCTCATATACCAGATCACCTCCCCCTTGTGTGGAGTTGTGTGGGCTGTGCTGAAGAGGCAGTTGGCCGCTGTGATTTCAGAACTAAATCCTGTAGCTCTCTGATATTCAGATCTCCAGCATTGTTTCTTGGTTGGGAAGGGGAGATGGGGGCCACAGCGCTTCAATAACCCCTCGAGGATTTTTCTGCTCAAAGTTTGAGGCAGTTTCTCTACTGGCCACAAGCCGCTGTGGACTCATCCCCCTGGATGCACTGATGCTCTTCCCTAACAGAGAGGACCACATCCACCCCTTGGTCCTCATGATTCCTCCTCTGTACAACCTCTCCAATCCCAGTTTATGCCCTACAGAAACACCTGTGACCTTGGTAGGGATTTTCTGGGTGCAAAGCAGAGTGTGGTCCAAGCTGCACCCATCCCTTCTCCATGCCCCTTCCTCCCTTTGGGTCCCTCTGCTCCATGTTGGGTGTAACACAGCCACATAGTGATGTCCCATAAAGTTTGCACTGCTCCAGGTTGTGGTTTATGTCCCCCTCAGTTTTATGTTTACACTGAGTTATTTTCAATAAAGGTTTCTTTCATTGCCTGAACTATTTCATGTTCAATAAAGGTTGTTATTGATGATGGTTCAATATAGCGTCATAAAAATTGCACGTGGCAGGAACGTAATGAAATGCCCTTTCACAGAATTGTTGCACCAAGTTAAAACCCCCTGCTCCAACCCTCTGCTAAATTCTCACTTAATAAAACCTCTTGTGCAGATGGGGGAAACTCTCACAGAACACATAATATTTCACTGCTTTTTCTCTTAGGAGCTGGGTATCGTGTGGCAGCTGGCACAGCATCCTCAGGGTTTTCCTCTCAGCTGGGCAGAGAAGCCAGGTTTGGAAATTTAGGGGGGGTGAGGTGTCTGGGTTTTGCCCTATGTCGACAGCTTTGCTGAGATGAGACACACACCCGGTTTTTAATCTTTCCTTGGTCATGGCTTTCAGACCTCCTCTGGCAGCCAACCTACCCCACACAGGATGGGAAAGCCAACCCCATGGTGCTCTGTGGAAGTGCCAAAGCCCCTCTCTGAACCTTCACCCTCTCCTTTCCCAAGGAATATTCCAAAGCACTCACTGGTACCCGTGTGCAGTCCCTGGGATGCCCAGCAGCAGTTTCATCCCCCTGTATTTCACTCATGGCTAATGCTGAGGCTGCAGGAAGGAAAAGGCCATCTGCAGCTTCCCAGGGCTGATGAGGATGTGAGGTGGATGGCTGCACGCTGGAGGTAAAGGCAATCTCCCTGGGGTCCCTGCTTGCTGCTGGGCTCTGGGTGGAGCAGATTGGGATGCTCCCAGTAGTGTAGAAAGGAGAGGCTTGGCCCCTGAAAGTGGAAAAGAAGCAGAAACCTGTCATGGGCTACAGGCTGTGCTTTTTCAGCTAGGGGCACAGAGGGCACATGGCAAAGGCACCTGGGCTTGTCTGCTTCCCTGAACTGCCAGCTTGACCCTAAACAGACCTGTGCAGCCTAATGCATGGAGTTGTTCATCCTTCCCAACCTCTCTCTTTTCCCTACCAGATCTAGGGGTGTTCCCATTTCCACCCCAAAAATCATGGTGATGGAACATAAACCTCTGCACTCCTGGAGTGGAGAAAGGGACTCTCACAATGCAACGGCTCTGTAGCTGTCCCATCTGGAGATGGTTTTTAAATTTACCTGGAAGACAGAGGGAAATGGCCAGCTTCTTTTCAATGATCTGTGGGGACAGGACAAGGGGCAATGGCCTCAAGTTGGAGCACAGGAAATACTGCACCAATCTGCAGAAGAACTTTTTCAGAGTGAGAGTGACAGAGAACTGGGACAGGCTGCTCAGGGGGATTGTGAAGTCTCCTCCTCTGGAGACATTCAAGACCCTCTGGATGCCTACCTGTGTGACCTGTCTTAGGGACCCTGCTTTGGCAGGGGGGGTGGACTCGATGATCTCTGGAGGTCCCTTCCAACCCCTACAACTCTGTGATCTGGTGCAGCCTTGCTGGAGGATACGATGGAGGATGTGAGTGGCTGAACTTGTGGTGATGTGTCCCACCACGCCAAGCTCTTCAGCGATCCCAAGAAGTAATTTCTAAGCCATGACAGGGAAACAAGCCATCATAGCTCTTGCTCTGCTCTTTGGTGAATCCTTTCTGCTTTTAGCCCAGATGCTCGGGCCAACATGGGGTGGTGAGTTTGCAGAACCGGGGTAGCACCTTTTGCCTGCACACAGACATCCCAAGGATCTGACAAAAGAGGAAGAACAGATAAAACTTGGCTGATAGCTGGTACCAGCCTTGAGGTCTTCTCCTCCTTGCAGAAGAGCATGGAGGTGTGGAGTAATGAATAGAAGTAGTAAGGTGGAAAAAAAAAGGAAATAATAATCTCTCTCAGGGTTCTTCCTTCATAAGTATCCCCACATATAAAAGAAAACCCCCTGTCCCTTTGTCCCCTCACTTGCCCTCTACAGATGCACATGCAAAATCTAATTAAAATTTAGCAGAAGAGGAGAAAAAAAAATAAATGACACAGGGTTTTTAGCTTTAAAAAAAGAGAGAGAGAGAGAAAGAAAGAAGATCCTTAACAAAGGCTATAATATTAACAGGGCTGATTCGTCAGCCGCTACCTGATAATATAGAGTTGAGCGAGCTTTATTAACGTTGGAAGCCTTGGCTCTTTGTTAATTACGGGCTTTGCTAATGATTTGGAATATTGGCCGGTTCTGGGGGATGTTGATGAATAGAGACCTCGCCAAGATTTATTCCTAATTATCTCATTTGTCTCCCTCCATTACTTTTTATGGCTGAAATTTATGGAGCTATTACCAGGGACCTCGCTACGGCTCCGAGATGATTTGGGAGAAGAGAGATGTTTAATAATAATAACAATAATAATAATAATAAAAAGCTAGATTAATAGGAAACCGATTATGTGGTGGGGGCTGGTCCTGGATGACCCCCAGTCCTGGAGGTGCCAGGCCCTGATGCTCCCCTCAAGCCTCCCCATCCCTGGGAGGGAGCGATGTCCTTGCTCAGCAACCGAGGGACATCTGAAGATGCTGAAAGAGCCTTTGGGAAATTCCCCCTGGCACCTGTAAGAGTTGGGAAACTCCTTATGGAGGAGCTGGTAGAAATCCAGCAGGTTTTTCATGCGTGGCTTCTCCCCACAGCCTCCCCATCCAGGTTTCCTCTATCCCCTCTGGGTCTCCTCCATCCCTTCCTGACGATGCTCCTGAGCCGCTGCGACTGTGCTGTGATGCTCTGTCTCCTGATGACACCCAAGAGCTGAAGTTAGTGACACTGCCACAGCCCCACAAGCACCCAGGGACATTCATCCAACCCCTCCATGTTTCCATTTCCCTGCTCACCCTGACAAATTAATTCCATGCTTTAATATCCCCTACCTTGGGTAACATCAATAAGGGGGTCTTCCCGTGTCCCCATGATGGTAGGGAGGGGGTTGGCCATGCCACAATCACATCTGCCACCCCACCATGAGCCATGCTGGCAAAGCTGAGGAGTCTTCCCAGCAAACCAACACTTCCATCCCATCCCACCACCCTTTAATTATAATGCAAAGCAATTATGTTTTTTTCTCTCAGCTGCACTGGGGGAACTAATTCTCTCCCAAAGTCTCCCAGTAAACATTTTCCCAGTACTATCAAATTTGCCACACAAAGCAGAGCTGGGGCTGCAGCTTATCTCTGGTAGCGTATTATTCCCCTATCTTCCAGCATGTAAACCTACTCTCATCCCGATAAGAGGCCTCACACAAAAGATCAAAGGCAGCAAAACTGTTACAGAGAGGAGGGATTTCTTCTTCTTCCTCCTTTTTTTCCCTCCCTTTCTCCCTTTTTTTAAGTGTTGTTGGAAATGTGCAGATCCAGAGGAAGCTGCATTCCCGCCCAGTAATGCTGATTAAAATTATTACCCACAGATGGTTTTATTAGCCAAGAAGAAGAAAATAAATAAGTATATTAGCACTAGAGATCCAGGGAACCCCAAACTACAGAATCCTTTTCAGGGACTTTGATGCGTGGATGTGTCCTGCAACAGGGATGGGGACAGGAGTGTCCCAACAGCCTGTCTCAGGCATGGGATAAGCATGAGCACAGCCACCACACACCTGGATTTCAGGGGAAAATAGAATTTTCCTATTGAGACATTGTGTCTGAGTGGGATTTGCTGGATTTATTGGGGATTTGGGGTTGTTTGTGCACTTGCTGGGAGCTCCAAGGGAAAAAAAAAAAAAAACAAACCACCGAAATGGTTGCAAACAAATACATCAGTGCCTTTTTTCCCCCTTTTTGTGGTTTTTTTTAGCTAGTAACACAGTTTTCCTCCATGCACTGAAAGGGGAAGGAGCTGCAAAGCTCCCTTTGTGTCAATAACCATCACAAACCAGTGCAAAAATGCTTTGGCTGGAGTTAATCGAAGTGTTCTGGTGGACCCACAGCACCCTCGGATGTGTCAGCACGTGGTCACCTCTGCCTCACGGGTGTCCCTGGGTGCCCCCCACAACTCATGGATGCTCTGAGCCCCTTTACTTTCTCTGTGTACCAGACTTTACACCTATTTCCTTACTCCCACCCCTCTTTTGCACACAGATGAAGGTCGGTGCAAATAAAAGCCAGGGCTGCCTGGAAGCTATAGCTCTTTCCTCTTCCAGGTCAGGGAGGAAGATGGAGAACAACAATTCCTGATTTAAAACACAGGAGTGATGCTCAGAGAGGACAGTGGTGGCAATGCATGGAACAAAGATGGACCTCCGGGCATCCAGCCCTCCTTTCCCAGCACAAACCTGGGACTCTTCACTTAAACCCACACCCCCCAGGAACCAAGAAGATGCTCAGACCTCTCAGCCCCCTATTTGGCCTCTGGAACCAGGTTCTATTGCAGCAATGCTGCCTGGTACCAGCTGAGGATCCAGCTCCAAGCGCGGGAGCAGGAGTGCCCCTTCCCGCCCAAGCTGCATTCCGTCAACACAGATGGCAAAATCTAAATGTTATGATAAGGTATTTCTCCCAAATTTCCATCTTAATAGAATTACAAGCCTGTAATTACCCTACAAGCCTGAAAACCTGCCGGAATCCCAATTAGGAATCTGAGGACATAATTGGCCCCTAATTAGAAAGATTTGTCAAATGCGAACAATTTTCTCACCTCTTCATTTCCACCCACCCCCCCCCCTCCACCTTTTTCTTTTCCTCCTCTTTTCCCCCTGGTGAAAATACAGATATTTTCTTTTCCCCTCCCCATAAACAGGGGCTGCAATCTCCCAGCTGCACCATGCTCCGCATCCCCCTCTTTCAGGCTCTTGGGAACGATGAACTCTGCAGCAGCTGTTAGGCTGATTTTTATATTTCCTGGAAAACTGCACTATTGAAAATAAAAAATAAGAAAACCCAAAAAGCCCAAAAAAGAGAGAGGGGAAAGAGCTGCAAAACTGCAGCTGAGGGGTTTTGACTTTGCTGCTGCTGCCAGGATGGTGCCAGCACTGGTGGGCTGGCCAGGAGGTTGCAGGGCACAGCATCCTGTGATACAGGGCATCACCCCATGGCCTTGTTTCCTGGTGAGATTGGAGGGATTGGGGGAGCAGGTGTTGTAGCTGGGCTGGTGCACGGTAGGGTGCAGAGGTTGGGATGCATCAGTGCTGGTCCTGCACAGCAGCAACACAGCCAGATCCAGAGCTCTTCCTCTACCAAACCATTCCAAGGAGGATTGATCCTCATCCCTGTAAAGCAAGAAGCCAAGCTAAACCCCAAGGGGGCTGAGGAGGACCCTTTTAAGGGAGAGCTTTGCTGTCCCAGTGATGAGATGCTCCCACTGCTTGGCAGGAAAGCCAGAAAAGCCAAAGGAATAAAGGGAGCAAGTGGAGAGACCCACTGGAAGGGAAAACCCCCCACATCTTTGGGGAACATTAAGCAGGGCAGGGAGTCATGCAGCCCAGTGCAGAACTAATGGTCTACATCACCCATCCTGAGGGTCCCCCATGGAAGGATGGCAGCACCCAGGGGCTGGGAGGGTCAGGGGCTATGGGGGGAATGATTGATCAAGCTGGTGGAGAGAGTTAAGGCATGGGAGGGGGGGTCAGCACCCTTGGCAGCTGCCCAGTGCTACAGCCACTTGTCCTGGATGAAGCTGCAGGAAAGGAGCTGCAATGGGGCTTTCATGGGAATGCCTCCAGGAGGAGGGATGTGCTGCATCCCCAACACATTATCATTAACAGCCCCCAAGGAGTGCTCCCCTCTCACACACACAGCACCTCTCACCCCCACAGGTGTCCCTGTCCCCCTGCCCAAACCACCAGCTGGAACCACTCACTATCCCAGTGCCTTATGCTGGGACACAACTGCCCCCCGGGACAGGTTTTGTATCTTCCCCTCTCCTTCCTCCTCCTCCCACCAGAGGCTCTTTAGTTAAAAGCAACAACAGGAGGGGAGGGTTGGGGGGGGGGGGAAGAATAGGGGGAAGCCTGGTTTTCCTAATTAACAATTAGCACAGAGTGTGCTGCTAATTATGTGGTTCCATGTAATTAAGAAGCTAATTAGTGCAGTGTCAATTAAGATTTAATTAGTACCCTTGTCAAAAATACTTGAAAGCGCAGTTTATATGCAAGTACTTCAATATTTCAGTGGTCATGATCTCCCCGACGTGGGGAGCGCCTGCTTGCCAGCCCTTGTCGCAGCCTGCTAACAGCTCTCTGGAGTTTATTGATATTGTCCTTTAAAACCCTGCTGTGTAGCCCTGTAACAGGCACTTGTATTGATTCTGGCAGCAGCCTGTGCTGGTGACGTGGCAGAGCTTTGCTTCCCATTGGGATGGGGCTCGTTGGCCACTGGAATCACTGAGGATGCACTGAGGGGATGTGAAGCCTCCAGGCAGCCGGCATGGAGCTGGCAGCACCAGCACCTGTGGGACCTTGGTGATGGGAGCATGGAGCCATCGGGGTTTTCTTCAGCATCAGCGACCATGGAGCAGCTCTGTGCAGCCTTGCTTTGCCCAAGCCCAAGTACAGGCAGCTTCCTCACCTCCACAGAGCTCCCAGGCTCTTTTAAAGTTGGGGGGTTCCAGCTAGAGAAGAGAAGACTCTGGGGAGAGCTCCAAGACCCTTCCAATCCCTTGAGGGGCTCCAGAAGAGCTGGAGAGGGACTGGTGCCAAGGACAGGGAGAGTCAGACCCAGGGGAACAGCCTTCAGCTGTAGGAGGGGGATGGAGAGGGGCTGGGAGGCAGAAATCCTTGCCAGGGAAGGGGGAGGCCCTGGCACAGGGTGCCCAGAGAAGCTGGGGCTGCCCCGGGATCCCTGGCAGGGCTCAAGGCCGGGTTGGATGGGGCTTGGGGCACCCTGGGCTGAGGGGGGTGGTGTCCCTGCTTGTGGCAGGGAGGCACTGGGGGGCTGAGGGCCCTTCCCACCAAAACCAGTCTGTGATTTTGTAAAAACCAGACCTGCAGCACCTACAGAGTGCCCCCAAATGCCTCCATTCCCTTAGTCACCCCTGCCATCTCCAAAGATGACGACGAATTGCCTAGGGGCACAGCACTGCCCAGAGCTAAACCTGCATCCTGCCAGCCTGGAAAACAGGCGTCCACCTTGGAGCGGTGCTGGCTATGCTGCACGAGGGGGCTGTGCCCAAAGCTACCCCAAGCTCCAGACCCTCCTGCCACAAAGATGGGACAGCAAAGAGTCCCAAAAAGCTCCAAGGAGCTGAAGGCAGTGCCTGGTGATGGTGGAGCAAGAGGAAGATGTGAAGGAAAGATGGAGAAAGCCAAGCTGAGTAATTTTCACCCCAACACCCATCTCAGGGCAGGGAAAAGCCTCTTTTGGTCTGGGCTTGGCCCTGGTGAGAGGTCCCACAGCTGCCCACAGTGCTCCCAGCTCCTGCCCATGGTGTTTGGGATCACCCAGGAATTTCTCATGTCAGGAACAGTGTGGGCTGAGGCAGGAAAAGAAGAAATATATTGAGGGTTCTCAAGGCTTCAAGAGACACATAAGCAAAGTCCCACCTACACAAACAAATGAGGGAAAGTCTCTGCAGTTTGTAAATCATCCTCTGCGAGCAGCTCAAAGGCTCCCAAGCTCAGACACACCATGAAGAGCCAGCTGCTTGCTGTTTCTCAAGTCAAAGGCATGGGGCTGCTTGCAGGGTGTGAGCTTGGATGTTTCAAGCCAGGGCCTTGTGCTTTGGGGTCTGGCTGGGACAGAGCTGGTACACCCCACAGCTTTGAGCAGTGCTGTCCCACTTGCTCAGGTCCAACAAGTCTTGGCCATCCCATGCCGATCACACTGCTGCAGCCCTGGCTCCAACACAGCAGAAAGGACTTGTAGGTTTATCACCTTGTTTCAAAGGAGACAGGAAATGGAGCAGCCCATCCTCAAAGCACCCTCAACCAACCCATCTCCTGAGCAGAGCCAAGCCCAACAAAGTCACTGCTCCAGAGCCGCACGGACAGAGGGACCAGGAGTCTGGAGAGCACAGGAGGTGCTGGGATTTTTTCTTCTTCCCTTTCCCTTCTCCCTCCCCCCCTGCCTTGTACGTGGCTGAGCCGCCTGCTCTCCCACAACGGCTGCCAAAATACAGCGAGACAGGGTATAATTACAGACACTTACTGTGGCCATTACACCACCAGCACGGTCTGCGCAAAGTGACACACGACCCGTCAACTCCTTATTCACGCCATTAAGGGGACTCATTAGCATCTTCGCTCAGAAGCAAAATTACCCTCACTGCTCATTTCAAGATGTCATAAATTTTAATTTAGGACCCAAAGATAGCACAATGGGAGCGAGCTGGCTCTCTCTGGCAGTCGCTGGCTGGCTGAGGGAGGTGGAGGTGGTAGGAGGGAGGTGATGGTGTTGGAGGGTGGGGGGAGGAAAGAGAAATGAAAGGGCTGGTTTGATAAAAGATGGTGGGGTTTTAAGGAGCAGAGATGGGGAAGGAGGGAAGAGAAGATGTGGTCCGAAGCCTAGTAAGCGCTCTGCCCCATTGGAGGCAACAGAGGAGGAGGAGGGAGCCTGCTGAGGGATGAATGGTTCCCCAGGAGTGGGAGAACGGGGGCAGCACTGGATCCTGCCAAGGCACAGCTTACAACAGACCCTGAGTTTTGAGCCACCAACACCGCTCAGAGTCCCACTTCGGTCCATCTGAATCCTCTTCCCCAGGAGGATGCCCTGACACAGCAGCATCAAGCAGGACTCAGCCACATTCTGCCAGATCTCCCCCACCACCCAGAGGGATGTCAGGCAGAGGGCTCTGGCTCCTGGGATAGAAAGCAGAAACTGGACAGACAGAAACCCAGGGATGTGATGCTGCAGCCACAGAGAGTAAATCCCCATGTGAGGATGCTCTTCACACCCACGATGGACCCTTTAGAAGCACATTAACAGTCAATACAACCCATCTCAAGCAATCCTGTTACCACCAGTCCAGTGGGAGAGCTCAATCCACAGGGCTCAGCTCAGCCCCTGGAGCCTGACTCACCCACCCCCTGCCCCAAACTCCCACCTTCATATTCTACCCCACTGGGACCCGCTGGGCTGGGATGTTTGCAGCCTGTGGCTATGCAGCAGGGTGGAAAAGTGCTGTAGCCTCCTCTCAAAAGGTTGCTTTGGTTCTAGAGTAGAAGTAGCTTCAGCTGCATAGGGCATATGGGAGATCCCAGAGCAACTTCTGTGACCAACCTTCCAGCCCAGCTCTCCTGCTGGGATAACTTCCCTGTGATCTCCCTGATGAGTTTTTGCCAGGAGATGTCCCTGTGTGGGTGACTGCGTGCACCCCTTCCCTCCCAGCCCAGCCCATGGGTGCTGAAACCTTCACGATGAAGGAGAGACACCCCTCCTCTCCCTGCAGATGCTGCCGGGGCTAAAGGCAATTACAACCCTCTTAAACTTTACCAGCTACCAGGCTCTGTGATTAATGAGTTCCAATGTCCACAGCTTTAAAAAACAGGGAAGGGGGGTGGGAATTAGAAGCAGCTCCAGTTACAGGCGGCTGAGGGACTCTGGTCCACTCCTGTGCTATAAGACCATATATCCAGAAAGGTTATGTTAATTTTTAATGTACAAGACTCTTATTAATTTCTGGGGCTGGCTGGATTAACACAGAGTGTAAATTCCAGCCTCAGCTTGGGCTGCAGATAAACTGACACCACTGAGGGCTGGGGCCACAGGGCTCCCCAGGGCTGGGAGCAGCATCGTGTTGAGACCACAGCCCTTGGTGGCTTTTGGGGACACCATGTCCCCAAGTGCAGGGCCAACAGGAGGCCCTTTACCAGCCCCAGGACCCGGTGCTGGTGGCACCAGGGTTGGAGCTGTCACAGAGGGCCCAGCCACCCCTGTACCGTGTCCAGCATTCAAGATGCTGAAGCTTCCTAAACCACTTTGGAAAGATAACAATCCAAAATAATCCCTCCAATGGCCTTCAGAGAGACTGCAAGGAAAGGGTCTGGGCCCAGCAGGCAGGGATCATGTGGCCTGGAAATACAGTAAGTTTTTAGAGGAAAGAAAAGGCTCCATTATTCTCCCATTAAACTCTCCCCAGCTCTCCCCCTCTCTCCCTTCCCTCTGTCAGTCTCTCGTTCGTTCACTGACTTCCCCCAGCCTCTCCGAAGACAGATCGTTCCCTTAATCACTCTGGAAAAGAACCCCAAGCCGATATAATATTATAATTAATTAATTCACTAAAAAGGTATTAAATTTCTTTTCCCCCCTGTGGATATTATCTGAATTCATTGACCTTTAGAAAAATCACCCTCTAATTGTAACCAGGTTCAAGTGCATTTCCAGCCTGTCCCTTTTACATTAATAATATCTTCCAGGACTCCACTATGCTGCTTAAATATTGTATAAATTTCACTGCCCCCTCAAAAAGAGGAGAGAGAGAAAGGCATGAAATGAAAACTATGAGCTGATTAAACCAGCTCTTGAGTGTGGGGGGAAGAGGTAAAAGGACTCTGTGGTGGCCTGAGAGGTGGACAAACCCACAGCAGGACCTTGAAGGGGCTTGGGATGAGCACTCCTATATTCCCAAGGTCTCTGACATTGCCAGCTCCTGGCTGGGAAGAAAACTCCAGGATTGGGAATCTGGGGTGCTCCCAAGCAGAGCATCCTTGGGAAAAACAGATTGCCAAGAGTTTTGGGGTGTAGCCTGGTGGGAGAAGGGGTCCCAGCACGCCTGTGGCAACCACTTTGGGGTGTCCGTGTCTCCGATCTCAGCAAGACCATGCTCAAACAAGCAGCCAGCCAGCAATTGCTCCAGCATCCAGCACTGTAAATTCAGCATCAGGCATGGAAAATCCAGCTGGGCTGCTGCCGTCAAGTCTATCGGGTATCCTGGACCAAAGCTCACCCTGGCAGGAGTCCCAGCCCTGCCAGAATTCCCAGCCCTGCCAAGGCAGGCAGAGCAGCTCTGGTTGGCTCTGGTGAAGGCTTTGGGGGTGCAAATTCCTGCTGCTTTACCCACCATTTGGAAGGCAGAGCTCACCCTCTCCCATCACCCCAGCCAAGTTTGGTGTGTGGGGGTGCGCACAGCCAGCCAGGAGTTGGGGTTGTGCTCCACAGGGCTTCAGCCTGGAGTTTGCATCCCATGAGGAAGGGGCTGCTCCAGCATCACTGCTCTGCACAAGCTGCCATCTGCACTGGCCAGGTCACCTCCCCTATGTCACCCTTTCCATCCTCACCTGGGTGCTGGGGAAACAGAGGCAAAGACCCTCGCTAAGTCCTTCTCTGTGAGGGAGCAGCTCTCTACCTGCACCTCATTTTCCTCTTCCTGGGGCTTTTTCCCAAACACATCTTTACCCCTCTTCCCAGACAGTGATCCCCCATCCTTCAGCCCCTCTAAAGGATGCACACAGAGCTGCTCCAGCTGAGGCACCAGAAACCCAAACAGTGATTAAAAACTGTCTGCAAGGGCTCCACACACAGTCCAAAGGGCTCCCTGACCCCAGAGCTTTAAAGAGCTGCTGTGAGAAAAACAACAGGCCAAATGCATCCAGGGAGTAACCCTTCCAAGCCAGGGACTCACCCAGGGACCAACCTAGCCCCTTCTCTTTGGAAGCAATTTCTGGACATGCATCAGAGGGTTTTTTCCAGTCTCTTCCTCTTTATTACATGCAAAGATTTACTTGCAAAGAGCTGTTTCTGTTTCTCAAAGCCAAGGCAGCTCTGCTGCCTATTTCCCCACCTGAAAAAGCCATCCCTTCCCCCTGACCTCATCCCAACCGTTGCCACAACAACCCCCAGCGACATGACCAGCAGAGGATTAGGGCTTCAGGTGGGGAAAGAGCAGGAAGGAGTAGCCCAAGCACTCAAACTCATAGAAGGAGCTTGGTGAGAGCCAGAAAGGAAATGAAGGGAGACAGGGAGAAGGAAAATGCAGCAGCAAGGTTTCCAGATTACAAGTCCAGGCAGTCCCACACCGGGGATGCTACAGAGCTGTGTTGGGATATGCTGGGCCCAGAGAGCCCAAGGCTTGGACTGAAGCCACCTCCCACTCCTCTTGCTGCCTCTGCATGGCTCTTGGCTCCAGGGAAGGACTGCCTTGCATCCAGTGCTGAGCACTGGGTTGGCTTGTGCTCGCTCCTCCTTCTTCAGGATCGAGCCCATCTCTTTTACTGAAGGTGTTTTTCCCTCCCCAGGGAAGCCTTCTGTAGAAAATTCTCCAGGACTTGAGAAACAATTTGCCAACAGCATATGTGTGTGTGTGGGTGGCGGGATTGCAGACACGTCTGTACAGCAGTACCTAAAGGATGGTGCTGGGGGTGTCACAGCTCTCTTCCTGCAGATCTCTGCTTTCAGACAACTCCAGTCTGTCAAAAAAACCCCAACAGCCCCAGCCCTAACACCTTTTACATGAAGCAGCCCAAGCTGCATCCTCCCAGGGAGCATGGAGCACACCTCAGCCTCCTGGCACCACGCGACAGAGGGTTTCCATCCTGTCCCAGCTGGGTTCAGGTGCTTGCCCAGTGCTTGTTGCCCCCCTCTCAAATAGACTCTGCCTGCAGCCCTTCTGCTCATCTCCATCCAGCCCACTTCACCACCCAGCCTCTCCCAGGGATTCCTCCCAGCTTTCACTGGCGCTTTATGCAACGGGAGGATAAAAACTCATCAGGTTGGTTTGTGGGGGTGCTGAGCACACAGCCTTGCAGAGAGCAGCAGCTGCTCAGCCCCTCTGCCTGCAGCCGGTTTGTTTTTAACACCCCCGGGTTTACCAAAGCCAACTCAGAGGGAGATGGGGCAGCAATCCCTGGCCAGGGGGTGTTGGTGGCAGGCTGGGAGCACAAGCAGGAGATGCTATTGCTTGCTGAGAGCACCAGCCCCAGAGCAACACGCTGTGTTAAAGACTCAGTGATCCTAAAGGTCTTTATGAACCAAATGAGTCCATGAGCTGTTGGGACCGGTAAACCCCAGCCCCCGCTGCCTTTTGTACAGGGGGTTCCTGCATCCCGGAGCTGGAGCCCGAGGCAGCAGCAGTGCCCAGAGCTGGGCTCTCTCCGCTCCCTGCGAGCGAGTCCCGGGCACCGGGACCCGGCGGCGAGAGCAGCCGGGGATGCGCATCCTTGGCCGGGCGAGGCTGGACCGGCTCCCCCGCCGCAGCCCCGGGTTCTCCGGTAACGGTCTGGCTCTCTCTTGTGGCTGCTCAGCCCCGGTGCAGCCTCGCTGCTCCCGTTCCAGCCCACGGAAATACGCGCCGGGCCCGGGAGTCCCGTCCACCCCCACATCCCCCCAAACCCCCCTCCGCGGGAAGCTGCCGAACCCTCTCCGGTTCGCACCCTCCTGCCTCCTCCTCCCCCTCCCCAAAAAGTGCCACAAAGTTTCATGGGAAAACGGGAAAAAGGGCCATAGACTGTGAGAGCACATCACGGGTGGGGGGTGGGGGGACACTGAGGCGAGGACCCCCCCAATTGCAGCACCCCAGATCTCTCCAGTGCGGTGGCAAAGGGGCCAACCACCCAGTCCCATCCATCCGTCTGTCCAGGCATCCCCACAGACAGAGCCCAGCCACAGCCCCAACCAGCACTCCCTCCCTTTTATGTCCCACTCGGAGCCTCGACACCGAATTCTCCTCTCCGTGGGTGGCTCACAGAGTGTAATTAAGAGCCCTTCGCCCGCCTGCCCCAGCTCCCGTCTCCAGCAACTGCCGTTTAAGGAAGGAAACCCCCTTTCGTCCTCTCTCTCCTTTATCATTTCCCTCCCCCCCCTTTCTCCCTTCTGAACATAAAGGGATGACAGTGCTCCAAGCCAGGGTCTTTTGCATTTCTGAGTTGGTTCTGTTAATTGGAAGGAGGGTTAAGAATCTGCAAGGTCGTTTCAATCTACATCTGACCTTCAGAGTAATCCTCTATGCCAACACCAGAGCATGTCATTAAAATGAGGCCCTCTACCATATCCCGGCATCCCTTTATTCTCTCCTTGTGCACATTAATTGCTCATAAGTTGATTTGATCTCCCTATTCTGCAAGAAGTAAATTGCCCTCTTATTTCGCCATTTTCATCCTGTTTTCTTAATTAGGCCCTTAAAAATCTCTAGGGCCTCAGCCGGGCCGCAGGCCTCATCCTGGGAATAAATTTTGATCTCAGCCTGATAAAGAGTGAGCAAACCCGGAGACTGAACAATGTCATTCTTCTCCCCCCCTTCCCTCCCCTCCACGCTATTCTCTTGACATGAAAAGGCTATCAGTTTTGCTCTGTGTTAATATAGGAAATAATTCACACTTCAGGCAGTGTTCTCTATTTAGTGCTCATACTCCCCAGATAAATCAAATCAGGGAGGTGGGTTTTTTTAAATGTCTGAAACTACTTACTCTTGCTCTTGCCCTCCCCCCCCCAACCCCCAGCCTCCTCTCACTCCTTTCTTTTCCCCCTCCTTCTTCTTTTAATAAAGTTTCCAAGATGAGCCCCTGTGATTTTTCCATCCTGGAAAGTCTATTTTAGGGTGGAATTTCTTCCCCCCCCCCTTGTGTGTTTAACACCATCAAAGGGGGGGGACACACAGCAGGAACCTGGCTCCACACACACTGAGGAGCACAGGTGGGAGCTGCAAACGTGGCATGTGATGAGTTTTGCCTGGCCGGTTCCCAGCCCAACAGAAGACTTTACATGTGTTTTTCCCCTTGCTTACAGTGGGTTGGGGGATCTCCTGCATGCAGGAGGCTTGCAAAGAGGAGGTGGGGACTACTGTACTCCAAGGCCTGTTCATATAGGTGGCCATGCCCCCAAAGGGGTTTTGGAGCACCCATGGATGATGCTAAGCCAGCCCCCAGCAGGGAGGAGTGGGCAGCAAACCCCCTCCCATAGCCTCACACTTGCTCCAGGGACCCCACAACAGATAGAAAACACACCTGAACTCCTGGGATTGCTCCAAGGACAGGACATGACATGACTGGACTCCCTACCACACTCCATCCTGGGGGCACAACTCCCTCCAGTTCTGCTCCCTGGGGCCTTGGGACTATTATTAATTAAGGGGCCAAGCCTGGTTCCAATTAAGCAATCAGCAGATGGGTCAGCACCTCACAAGTCCCAGCTGTGCTCAGCAGAGAGCTGTGGACCTCCCTGAAGCACCTGGCTGTGAGGCTGTCATGGGGAGAGGGGCCCAAAAACCCCAAACCATACTGGGACCGACTGAAGGAGAGGAACAACGGTTCTTCCCCCCTCTACCTTGCTCAGCTCTGCCAGCATTCACCTTCAAACACACTGAACATCCAGCAATAGCTCCCAAACCAAAGGAGTCAGGACTGAAAGACATACCTGGCCTGAAAACTCCCCAGAGAGCCCACAAGCAGCCCCTCTGACCCTGGGGCTCAAGGCTTTCCTTTTCCACAGAACAGTTCTAATAGTTTCCTTTTGGAAACCAGGCTTTCCAAAAAAAATCCCCCCAAAATAAGCAACCAAACCCCAAACCAAGCCCTTGGGTATTCCCAAATCCAGGGCAGCTCCCCTGCAAGACAGGGATGTTGCTGCAGCCCAACCTTTGGGCATCACTGGGAGAAAGCAGCTCTGGGTGCTTTGAGAACCATGACACGCCCCCCCACCCCCCCACCCCCTTCTCCAGGACGAGAAGAAACAGCCCATGCTGCAAAGCTCTGGGACGTTGTAAATAAATATATTTTAATGATTCTTCTTCCATTCCAGTTCATTCTTTTATACATTTATTTATAAAACAGTATTAAAATTTTTTAATCAGAGCACAGTGCATTAAAAAAACAAACAAACAAAACCCCCCAAAAGATTTAAAAATAAAAATAAAATATAATAAATCCACAACTGTTTACTCATGGCTGGGAGAGATGCTGCGTCTCATGCTGAGCACAGACGGTGCTCTGCCAGTGCCAGGAGGGGGGCACGGGGTGGGCACACGCCCCAGGCCAGCCTCACACGTCATGTACCACCAGAGAGGGTCTGGCACAACTTTACAGCCAGGATAATCCCAAGTGACTAGGGATTTCGTGTGGCTGCCCTGAAGTGCCCGTGCAGCCCCTCTGGTGTGTGCAGATCTGCGGATCGCCATGTTTACAGGCACCCAGCACAGCTTGCGCGGTGCTGCCACCCTGCCAGGGGGATTATTCTCTTTACAGGCACTAACAGCAGTGCATGAAGGATGCCAAGGCCTCCTGGGGGGTCAAACAGCCCTAATCCTGCTAGCACATAGACCAGCATCCCTCACCCAGCACTCCAATGTCCCCTCCATTCCCCTCTCTGCACCCTTGCGGGGCAGTGGCCGTCCCCGTCCCTGCTCTGTCCCAGCGCTCCAGCACACCTCCAACACGTCCTCCCTCTCCCTTCCCCTCTCTCCTCCCCATCTTCCATACTTCCTCACACCCTCACGTCCAACAGGCACCTATCCAGAGCGGGGTGGGGGGGGGCACCGTGGCTGTTCCCCACCTCACAATCCCAAATCCAGACATGATGGAGTGAGCTTTTCCCTGCTTGGCTGAGTTTTCCCACCACGGTCCCAATCCGGTGACATTTTTGGTCCAGGATGGGATGTGACCCAGTGACCCCCATCCCTGCATGGGCTCCTGCCCATCCAGCAACAGCTGCCACAGCCTAGGGGGGTGGGTGGGAGGGTGATGCTGTGTCCATCTCTCCCCAGGCCCCCCATGCTCCCCCTCACACTTTACAACAAATCTATGCTGTATTTTCCCTGTGAACAGCATCCCCCTTCCCTGCCCAGCTCCTGCCCTGCCACCAGCCGTGATGACCCTGCTATGGGGCAGAACATCTGCTTCGAACAATTACACCCCCAAAAAGTGTAAAACCCCTTTATCCTTCCACTTGAAGGGCCAAGGCTTGGTGCTACAGGGCAGAGGCACCTCTGCAGGGATGTCTCAAAGGAGGCCGGAGATGCATACGTTGTCCAGAAGCCAACACTGTTTTGGGGTGGAAGGGTGCTGTCAAACACCAGGAAGGTCCCCCTGGCAGGGTGGTGGGTCACAGTGGGGGGAGGTTGACCAAGCATCAAACACCCCTGTCCTCCCTGTTTGGAAAACCTTCAATGCCAACCTGAATTCATAGCATCAGACCCAGCTCACTCAGACAACCCCCTGGGTGCTCCATGAATGAACTTGCTCTGATGAAGCACCTCTTCTCCCTCCAGCCCTGCGACCGCAGAGACTGCGGGTGCTCCTGGGAAAGGAGGAACTGTGAAGGACGTGGCACACAGTGAAACATCCACTGGGCTCAGAGACCTGGGAAGACTCCTTGGGGATGTGGGCGCCTGGAGCAGGGTGGCAAGGAGGCAGCAAGCCAGACAAAAAAAAGCTCTGAGCATCATCCGTCTCCTCCCAGGGACTCAAAGGATCCTGCCCGCTCTGGCTCTGAGCCAGCATTCTGCAGAATGTGCAGAGGCTGGGAGGGTTTGGATTATGGGTTGTTGGTTTTTTTTTTTACTGAAAGGCAAAAGCAGCTGAGATCACTCTCCCAGGCTGGGGAATCTGCAGTCAGGCCAATGCCACAGCAAGCCAAGAAGGTCCGCTCCTGCTCCTAGCAAAAGAAAAGCTTGCAAAAGACACAGCGGTACCCGGCGAGCCTGGATCCGAGCCCCCCGTTGCATAGAGAAAAGGTACTCCTACATAGATTCAAGTGCGTGGCAGGACGGGCTCCTCCTGTGAGGAAAGTGCCCTGTGACTTCAACTATCCAAACTCGAAGGTCCAGTCCTTGCCCCAAGCGTCGGAGCAGCTCTTCGTCACAGCATGTCTGCATCCTCCATGCTGAAGCTGCTCCGGCGACTGCTGGCCTTGGAAGCCTCTGGGGACATGGCTGAGAACAAGGGGTCGGAGGCCAGGGGCAGCATGGTGTCCTGCATCAGCATCAAGTCCAGCTCCTTCTTGGATAGGGATGGGAAGGAAGCGCTTTGGCCGGGCTCCAGGCTGTCTGGGAAGCCCTGGGAGCCGTCATCGAAGCTCAGGCTGTGGGTAAAGTCCAGCTGGTGGTAAGGAGACTGGGGTGGTGGAGGCAACGTTGGCTGCAGCTGCGATTCGGGGTCCGGAGGTGGAAGCAGTGGCTCCAGTGTCCCCTCGTCCCCACTGGCTTCTTGCTTGACCACCTGCTCAGCCAGCTCCGCCACGTTGACACCCGAGGGCGAGAAGGTTGGCAGCCCGTGGACACGTGCCTGCATCTCTAGCTCCTGCCAAAAGAGCACAGGAGGTCTTTGGTGGGGACATCACGCATGGGGACGTGGCATGTGGGCATTCGTGGAGGCAGCAGGGACAGAGGGACTGAAGGGCTCACAGGGAAGGAGCCCAGGGAAGAGGTGAAGGATGGAAAATGATGACCCATGCAAAGCTTAACAGCACTCGCTGTGGTGACCTGAACCTCAGACGTCCAGTCTGAAGACTTTATTCCTGATGACTTGGCAGCCCCTGCCTGTCCTCTCGGCAGGGCAGGACTGAGCTGCTCATGGGCTGGAGCAAAGCACAGGGAAGCTCACCTGGATGCGGAGCAGCAGTTGCTTATTCGTCATCTCCAGACGCCGCGAGTGATTCTCTAGGTCTCGTGACCTCTGCAAATCCTTCTGCATCCTCTTGATGTAGTCCACAGACGCCTTCAGGATTGTCCCTTTGTTCCAGCGCACGTCTCTGCCGTGCAGGATGGAAAAAGAGACTGCCAACTGTGTGCCAGCAACGCATCTCCTTACCCCTGATCCATCAAAGAGCCCCACCCCCAAGTATCCCCTGACCCAGGGCTGAGCATCGAGAGCCCACGGGACCTGCAGTTATCCCAGCCCCACAGAAACCACTGATACCTACAGGTCGTTGGCCTTGGGGATCAGCATCCCCAACTCTTTGATGCGGTCATTGATGTTGAACCTTCGTCGTCTCTCAACTGCAGGGTGAGAAGAGATGGAAGGAGGTGAGGAGGAGGCAGTAGCAGGGAAAGACCCGATGGCCTGAAGCTCCCACTGGCCATGCTGCCACTCCCAGCTTTCGGGGCTGGGAGCCACCATTGTACCCCAGCCAGATCCTCTGGAGTCAGGGAGCTCATGATGAGAAAGCTCTTGGGCCAACCCTCTGCACCCTGCTCTTCTCCATCGCACCAGCAGGTCTGACCTTCCCCCAGTGCTAAGGAGAAGGATATCAGGGTCTCTCCTGCTCCGCAGGCAATTTGCAGAGCTGGGAAAGAGGGAGCCATGGCAGGGAGCTGGGGGGGATTTCTTGAGGTGGGATGGGATGGGATGGGATGGGATGGGATGGGATGGGATGGGATGGGATGGGATGGGATGGGATGGGATGGGGACCCAGCTCAAAGAGAGGGGAAGAAGCATGAAGAGCTACAGGGAAAGGGCTGTAGGGGTGGGAGAGGGAAGGCTATACCACCCATGGACAGCCAGTGCTGAACTCACTCAAGTTGTGATTGTCTTTCTTCTGACGCTCCTTGGCCAGGGCTCGGCTCTCAGCATCTGCAACAGAGACCCGCAGTGTCACCCAGAGGGGACAAGGCTGCATCTCACCCCACCAGCATCCCAGCGGCTGGCGTCAGAGCACCCTAGCATCCCCTAAAGCTGCCTTCCCCATCCACAGGGACAGATCAGCCCTGGACACCTTTGGTACTTGCTGTCACCCCACCAGCTCTGGGGCAGAGGACGTACCTGTCAGCTCTCTCTTCTGGGTGAGGTCGGCAGGGCAGGAGCTGCTGGTGACACCTACAAGAGAGGCCGTCACCTGGGGGTCCCCGCTATAGACATTCATGTGACTGCTGGACATCGGCAGCTGGAAACCAGA
Organism: Gallinula chloropus; assembly: GCF_964237585.1. Classification (NCBI taxonomy): domain Eukaryota; kingdom Metazoa; phylum Chordata; class Aves; order Gruiformes; family Rallidae; genus Gallinula; species Gallinula chloropus. The sequence continues at coordinate 6,936,464 of NC_140112.1, forward strand.
GGGACAGGCAGGTTAGCTCCATCCGGGGCCACGGAACTGGGGCTCAAGCCCAGCTGCTTGGCCTCTGGGACACGGGTGTGTAGCCCAGGCAGGTGTAATTGTCTTCCTGGGCCTTTAAACCAGCTATAATCAGAGCAGCAAAGGAAACGGGACTTCAAAGGGCCCAGCTGATCCCCTCCCACAGCCAGCATCTAAAACAGGGCAGATGAATCACATCCGAGAAGGGCCTGGGCAGAATGAATCCCACTGGGACGCAGAAGCTGCCATACGGATCTGACCTGACCTGATGCCTGGGGAGACAGTGGCACTGCAAGCAAGCTTCTGGCTGGGAAACCATTCCCAGCACCAACATCTCCCTGTGCTGCAGTGGATGCTTGGTCCCTCCCTGTGCCCCTCTCTGACTCTTTATAAGGGCTCCCAACTGTCATTAAAGTGGAGAAGAAGCTGAAGAACTGGCTCTTGCAGTTGGAAAAGGGAGATCTCCCTTCCCCCAGCCCCAGCAATGAGGCTGGGTTGGGCTGGCACCTGGGCATCGCTGCAGGGATGTGGCGGAACAGGTGCCCTCTGTGCCACCTCCATCCCTGCAAGCACAGGGCTATGGGACCCCAAGGCCACCCACCTTCCTGCAGCCCAGGGTCTAACCTTTTCCTAGCATGCATCAGAGACTCACCGTGTTGGGCATGTGGACTTCGGGGTTCATATATCCCAAAACATCATCCAGGCGCATGATGTCATCGATGACCTCATCGAACTGCAAGGGAAAGAAGTAAGGTACCAAGTGGGCTTCTTTTATCCCTTTTTCAGCACCTTTGCTTTCCCTAGCAGCTCGGTGTCACCTCCTCACCTCCCGTTCGGGGTTGGAGCCGATATTAAGCATGGCCATGGGGCTGTTGGGCGCGCTGTTGCCCGCCGATGAGGACATGACGTGGCTGGGCCGGACACCAGGAGATGCTGCGGGGGGTGGCTTCGGAGAGTGGCTGACGGGGCTAACATGGGCAGCAAACTTGTTCCCATAGGTTTCGGAAAGATAGGCCTGAACCTTCTTGTCCCGCGACTTCTGCAGGTGGTACGTGGTGGGGTTCTCCAGGTAGGACTGAACCTACGAGGAGAAAGACCATAAGGGATCTCCCACAGCCCCTCAGCTCCGGCGGCAGCGGGGACACCCCCAGCGCTGTACCTTGAGGACCTCTCCGGGCACGGGTGGGGGTGACTGGTAAGGGACGGGGGTGTTGATGGCTGGGGTGGAGGTCACTGGCATCCGCTGCTGCTGCATGTAGTTCATCATCATCTGCTGCTGCACGCGCTCCCTCTCAGCCTCCTGCTGTGCTTGCTGCTTCATCAGCTCCATCCGCAGGCCAATGCGGGATGCCATGGTGGACCGGACTGGGGGTGGGATGCAGGTGCCCACCAGGCAGAGAGGTGACCCTGAGAAGAAGACACAGGACATCACAAACAGCCTATTTTGCAGGAGGGAAACTGAGGCATGGGGAGGAAGGAGACACCAGCTGGTGACTAAGCCAGGATGATCACCCCAATGCCAGATGGAGGGATCTCCTGCCGCAGCTCCCCACCACACCACCCCTCCCCTCAGGGACAGAAGGGCATGCTGTGGGATCAGGGGGACATGGGGAGGGCAGGGAGCAGCCGGGACCCCGTGCCCAGCAAGCATGCACTCACATACCACCGGGTTCAGCTGGAGCGTGCTTTGAGCCACGAACTTCCGAAACACTGGAGAGAAGTGTGAGAGGGGCCAGGAAAACCCACAAGTGGGGGAGCAGAGCGAAAGGGAAAGAGAAAGCAAGGGAAGAGCAGGAAGAAAAGGCTGGCGAGTGCCAGGAGCCAGAGGCAGGGTTTAACCCTCAGATCCGCTGCCCAGAAATCTCAGCTCTGGTGCTGAGTGAACAACACAGCTTCTGTGCGGGGCCAGCACGCAAGCACAGAGGCGGGGAGGGGGGAAGGCGTGCAAGGTCCCTGCACCGCACAGACCAGCCCTTGTTCCCCCGTACAAAGGGGATGGCGGCCCGTGGAAGGGGTGGGAAGAGGATGCTGGGGTGAGGGGAGCTGCTCAATGATGGTGGCTTTCCACAGGGCTGGTTTCCCACGCGGGGACGGGATGGGCACGCGGAAGATGCTGTGCGGGATGATGGGGATCTGGACCATAGCATCTGCAGGGTGGGAGCTAAAGCAGAGAGGGAGAGGACCCAAAGCAAACACTGCCAGGAGAACAGGCAAGAGCCAAACTCCTGGGGTTTGCTCTGTCGCAGCGTAACTGGACAAATCTGGAGGGTTTTGCTCTTTAAATACAATGTGTAACTGCAGACAAAGGGGATACACAGCAGATACAGCCCACTGGGGTTTTGGTGAGGCATCTGATACACAGTGCCACACGATATCCTAAGGGGGAAATTAAATCAAGCCAGCATGGACAGAAATACGATTACATGGATGAAGAGCCAGCTATTGAACAGCAAGGGGAAGGTAATTAATTAGACACGGTGGCCCATCTGAAGGGGGATGGGAGAAGAGCAAGCCTGGGACAGTTATCAATTGGAGCTTCATTAAGACAGCTGCCACAACTGGCATTAGAGGACAGCACTGGGGGATGTTTGAGATGAGCAACTGCAGAGCCCTGGAAAAGGACCTGGTGATGCCAAGGACAGCCCACAGCAGATAAAGCAAGGCTGAAGGGGGATAAACAACTGCTGGTGCATGCAACGGATGTAATAACCCCAAATATTAAGGGCAGAGTGAAAGGAAAAGCCTCCAAGAGCGATGAGCAGACGGGATGAGGCATCATGGCACAGAGGGGCTGGTCATGCTTTGCAAACCCAGCTCACTCCTAGGGCATGGCTGGGGTGGGATGGGCAGAGGTGCAGGGCTCACACAAGACAGCCATTTTTGGTGGGCTTCCAGCACCACTGCAGAGGAGAAAAGGGATCTCAAGCCGTGCAAAGGAATCTTTGCTGTTAGCCCCCTGTGCTTGCATGCTGGTGGTTATCGCTACAAAACACCAGGCGGCAGCAGCAGGGCTGAGGAACCCCAGAGGGGGGCTGCAAGGGGGACCCCAGCTTGGGGTGGGGGGGACAGGATGGAGAGGAAGAAGAAGCCGGAGTAGCCAGTACCTCCAGTGCTGGGGAAACCTGGTGTGGAGGGTGAGGATGAAGCTGCCCCACGGCAGAGTTGGGGGGGTCCACAATTTTCTCAGGAAGGGCAGCCAGTCCGTGGGAGGCAAGAGGTTGTCACGTGTAGTGTGCTGAGGTGTAGCCACCCCATGACACACCACCCATTCACCAACTCCCTTCCCAAGACACACTACCACCATCCTGCCTGGCTGCAGGACCCCCCCCAACTGAGAGTCAAAATCCCTGCCCTCTCCCTTGGGAAACTCCTGAGAAGGGGAGCTGCCCAGCATGAGGATGGGGAAGGGTAGCCAGAGCTGGGCCTGTTAAGGAGAGGGAGGAAATTAGGTCAGGTTTAAAATAACCTGCTTGGTTCTGCTTGGCTTCCCCCCGCCCCCCAAAACACCAAGCAGCTTCTGCTTTCACTCTGAGTCAGACCTAGCAGAAGGGTGGCGAGCAGACATGAGGGATGGAGCCGGCAGTGGGAAGGATGGGGACCCAGCCAGCACCATGGTGAAGACACCCCACCCCGGGGGACACTCCCCACCCTCCCTTGGTCCAGGGTGGCAGAAATAAAACAGGCAGGATGGCAGCTCCATCCAGGATGCCTGTTATTCCTGGGAAGGTCAAAGACAGGAGCATCCTGGGAAAAGCACACGCAGCGGCTGTCCCACTGATGGAGCTGTCCCCATGCCAGGGGAAGCCCCAGCTTGGTTTCTGCCTGGAGGGGACCCTGGCGAGGGTCCTCCCGGGTGTACAGGCAGCAGCTTGCCTGGCTCTGAGCGGGCAGCGTGGCAGGCCAGGGCATGCCTGTCATTGGATGTCCCAGTGGGCGCTGCCAGGGCACCTGCTGCGGCAATGTCCCCATCAGTCACGGAGAGGGAAGGGACAGAGGTGCTGGGATGCTCAGGGCAGGTGATGGAGAAGGAGAAGAGGGGCTGAGGGGCAGGAAAGCAGGAGGGAGCAGGGAAAGCGTGGACAGCCCCTCTCCACACCCTGCCTCCACCTTTCCTGTCCAGGGGGGACAGGGTGGCTTTTCCATGCCCAGAGCAGCAGGTACCCCAGCACCCCCAGCCCCTCTGCCCATCACCAACCATCGGCAGGAGAAGCTGTGCAGCTGGGCTGATCCTGACCCCACTGCAGCCCACTGCCCTGCAACCAGAGCCCAAAGCACCAGCCCGGAGTCAATTCAGGAATGCTGGGAAAAGGGATGGATTTCCCAAAGGAAACTCAACCAAAAAAGCCAGTGATCCAGCTGCGTGCACCCCTGGGGAGGAAAAGGCTCATCCTGCCTTGTCATAGGATCACAACCTAAAGGCAGAGCAGCTCTTGGAGTGGAAACCTCCCTGGATGCTGGAGAGCTGTGGGGCTCCAGGCACCAGCCACGCTCCACCACCACACCCTGGACCCACTGCTGGGACAACACGCAGGGCTGGATCCAGGGAATTAATCTCCCTTCAAAATACCTCCACCACTACTGAGTGACACAGTTATTTCTGGACCTTTCTTGCCTCTGGGGTGTTATTTCATCAAGAGACCAACTTGCTCTCCTCCATACTGATGGGGGAGTGCCACCCCAAAGGCACGAAACACTCAGGAGCTGCTTGGCCATCCCCACACCCATACAGCACCTCACCACCTCCTCCCCAAGCGCATTGCTGCACCCAGGTGTGGGTCACAAATAAAAGCTGCCATGAGGCACTTTCCAGATTTAGCCCCTGTGAAATACAGGGCCGGGGGGGGGGCAAGGAGGATCGCATTACCCTTCTGGGGTGGCCCACGGGGAAGCAGCACCCACGCTGCCCATCCTGCCTGTAACCTATGAGTGCCTGCACCCGTACAGAGTAAGCAGTGACACACATCCCACCCACCCCTTTGAAAAGAGGAGCAATGCTCCACTCAACCCTGGAAACAAAGCTGAGAACCCCCAAACTCCTTGCACCAAGGAGCCGCCTGCCCAGCCCCACTCCCTTACGTATGTTTATTTCCCTGGTCGATTCTGGCCAGTTATGAGTGGAAAAATCAATTGGTGGTGACTTAAACCGGCTCCAGCGTGGGGAGCAGGGACCCCCCCAGGGGGAAGAAAGGGAATTAGGGTGGGGGCCACATCACCCACCCGCCTGCCCTCCCTCTGCTCCGGGTCACTTCACGGATAACTGAGAGGGCAGTGAAAAGGAAAGGGAGAAGAAAGAAGTGAAAACAGCTCTGCTTCTTGCTACCAGCAGCAAGTGCCCGCCGAAGCCTTCCTTCCTCGTTTTTCAAGTGCCATAGGGGGCGGGGAGAGATGGTGAGCACAGTGGCCCCCAGCCTGGGTAAAGCACCCACGCCTGTTCTGAGGGAGGCAGCAACTGGCTGGCTCCAGACAGAGGGACCCCAGAGATGTTTGCTCTGGATAGAGATCTGCTCCAACAGCACTGAGCTGCAAACGCACTGAGCACCCACTAAGCCACCCCACCATGGGTGCCTGCATCCTGGGGACAGGCTCTGCTGCCACCCCGATGCACAGGGAAAGGGAAACAACGGGGTGGGGGTTACCTGGGAGCAGGATGGCAGGGCTGGGAGGGCCTCCAGGTGCCAGGGCCAGAGGTCACAGCTCTCCCGCACTCCTTGCTGGGGACAGCCCAGCTCCTGCACCAGCCCCACGTTTCCTCATTTTCAGGACTGTGCTTTTAACACAGCAGCAGCCACACAGGGTGTGGGGATGGGGCGGGGGGGGGGGGGGGGGACACGACACACAGCGAGGGGGGGAAGTTGCAAAAAACCTCCGAACCTGCTTGTTTTTCTCACTGCGACACAAGAGTTAGCAATGGAGCTGAAAAAAGCATGGCAAAAATAGATGCAGCCAACATCACAGGGCTCTTTGGGGTGCCCCACTGCATCCCCTTGGGAGCTGCTGGGGTGACATCCCTGCCTGACAGTACACAGAGGGACAAAAGCCATCCCTTGTCCCCACCAGGGATGTGGAATGCAGGGATCCCTCACCTCTCCATGTGCGGAGAGGATGCAGAGTGAGCACCAGTGTTACACAGTCATGGCATCCCTCAGGTACCCACAGCTGGTCCCCACCAGGATGGCAACATCAGTGCCGGCTGGCAGCCAACAGGATGGCAACACCAAAGCCAGGGGACAACCAGGATGCCTGTGTGACAACCACACAGCTGGCACAGTGCCAGGGACCCTCCCACGCCCCCGTTGTGCAAAGCCACCATGCACCACATACATCCCTTTGGCATCCACGCTGGGTGTGCCACCGTCCCACAAGGGCACTGCAGCACCTCCCAGTGCACCCTGAGCAGATCAGGGGAAGCCCCCCTTGCCCCATGCCGGGGCCGGCGAGCCGCTGCCATGCCACCCCGCCTGCAACGCAGCTGGGACCAGCCTCTCCATCGGGACATTTGCCCTGACTTGGCAAGGCCACTGCAGGGGTGATTTATGTCTTGCCAGCGTACCCACAGTGTCTGGGGTCGGGTAACATTATCGCCCAGCGAGAGGAAGGCATCTTCCTTGATCTTCCTCAGCACACAGAGGAGCGCGGCGCTGCGACTGGCAGCCCCAGGAAGGGGCAGAGGTACAGAGGCTGAGTGGGGATACTCAGAAGGGATCCCTCACCATGAAGGCAGCCAAACCATAGCAGTGGGGCAACTTCCACCCTTGGAGCCCCTCGATCCAATGCTGGTGGGTGGATCAGAGGCTACAGTGGTCTCATCCATCCTACACTCCTCTAGGATGAGGATGGGGCAGTGGGAAAATGGGGATGTGGAGGGGGGTGGGTGGCTCCATTTCCAACCCCAGAGAACAACAGTGCCCTCCCATCACCCACCCAGCAAAAAATAGATGGGTTGGGCAGGTGGATGGCCAGAGCCATCCCTCAGCCCCCTTCACAAGTACCTTCCCCACACGGTAAGCACGCAGCCCTGAAAGGGAGAAGGAGAAGGTGGAGGGACTTAGCAAATAAAAGCTGGGGTCAACTGACAACGCCAGCGAGAGACTGAGTCACCAGGACTGTTTTTAGCCCCGGCATCTCAGAAACGCGGACCATGGCGTTGTTAACAGGGGCTTGGGTCAGAGGCCAAAAGTTTTCCCTTCCATGCATTAAATGCTGCTCCTGGAAGCAGCCCAGGTATCCAGAACAGTAAAAACATTAAAGCCAGTCTTGTATGACAGCAGGACCCTGGCTAAATGGTCCCCAAACTGCCCAGGTAAGCTTGCCTCGCTGGGGTGGTGTCAGTGACCCATGGCAGGAGGGAAGAGCATCGGTGCTCAGCAGGCAGTGAGTGTTTCTTGTCATGGTGTCACCCTCAGGGCAGAATAACTGTGGTCCATAAAAAAGCCCCCAGGTTCTGGTGATGCCCTGAGAGCCCACCTCTGCGTGGCAGCCATTACAGGGTTAATAACCCACAGCCTTGTTGCAACGCCTCTCCCTCACCCCAAAAAACCTCTGTGCCATCACCCCATCCAAGCATGGTGGGCGAAGGTTGGTACTCAATCAGATGCAGGGCTAGTGGGGAAGGTGGGGGTGACCCCTGGGACCTCATCATGGAGGGGCCAGATCCCACCACTCCAAACTGGAGCAAAAGCCCTGCCCACAGGGTGCTTGGCACAGTGTGGGGGCCCCGATTGAAACATCACTGTCCGACTGACCGTCCAGGGAATTCACAGCCCACCAGCACAAACAGCCCAAGCCGACAAGTTCCTGCCCTCCCCTCCGCCCCCCAATTAAAAATAAAAGTGTTAACAGGCAGAAGGACGTTCCTCTGGTGAGGACGAGCCAACGGCAGCACAGGGGCCAGGGACACTCTACGGCCCCAGCCCGGCACCACCTCAGGGGCTGAGTGATTAATCAGCCCCCATATCATGTCTGCCTTTCAACAGGGAGGCGAGGAAAGGAGCAGGGTGACCTTGGAGAGGCCGCAGCGGCGGGGAAGGATGGGCAGCAGCACCACGTCCCGCTCACCTTGGCAAAGGTCGCGTGCTCCCAAGCGCTTGGGAAAGAGCCAGGAATGGGAGCCCCACACACAACCCACAGCCAAACAGCATATCCCATCCCAGTCCAAGGGGCTCTGACTCCAAACAGCTCAGCTGCTGGGGGGGGGTGGGAGGGTGGGTTTTAATTAAATAACTCCATAAATATGCAATAAGATGAACCAGCAGGACAGCACCGTCCCTGACCCTCCCCTTGGCTCCTGCAGAGCAGATAGGGTTGGGAGGCATTGCGTGTCCCCAAATCCTAGAAACCACCCTGGAAAGTGGGGACGTTCAGTTGAACCAGCCCAGTTCACGGTGCTACTTGCCGTGAGTGGAAGGCACAAGGTGACAGCAGCCACCCTGTGTCCTGCCAGTGCCGGAGGTGCTCCCAGCACCGCCCCCAGCCCTCCTCCCTCCCCGCCCCGTGCTGCTGGAAGGAGGTAATATTTATAAATACACTGCGTCCAGCCCCCAGCCAGGAGGTTTCTCAGAAGGTGGATTTCATGTAACTGTACCATGGCTGCAGCCCCAGCACCACGGCCACACCATCCATGGGAGCTGCAGCTGTTCCCTGGTCCCAAGAATAAACAAGTTTGGGGACAGCCTGTGACCTGTCCTCCCAAATAGCCCCAGAGCTCTCCCCACCACCACCCCAGCCCCAGCAGCACCTCTCATGGCCGGGAAGGGAGCACCCATCCATCGCTGCTTACCTGTGAAGGAGAGGTTTCTCCTCTCCCTTCTTTTCCCCCAGGTTCAGCCCAGAACTTTCCTGCTCCGTGAAGGTCAAACTCAGCTCTCAGGAGCCCCCACTGCCAATCCAGCCCTGGCCCTGGCACCGTGCTGGTGCAACGGGTCGGGTCCTCACTACGGGTGCTGCTGCCTCTCCAGCACGAGTCGCAGCAGTTTGACCATGAAGGAGTCCAGAAGTTTTTCTCCCCCACTGGGCTGGGCTTTCTCCAGGAGAGATCTTTGCCTGTCCTGAGCCTGGAGTGGTCCCCGAGGAGCAGCTGCAGCGACGAAAGTGGCACCCACCCTGCTGCAAGATAAGGCAGGAGCTGCGGCCAGCCCTGAGCCCGCTGGCACCCAACCTGCCCTCCTCCCACGGGGTTTGCAAGCTGGGAGCAGGGAAACGCTCCCCGAGTGCTGGGTGGCTGCAGACTCCACTCCGCCAGCCCGACCCAACTGCAGCCCCCTCCTCACTTACTCCTAAAAATTCCCCACCCCACACAATCCCCCCAAAAATTCTGGGGAAGCAGCCTGGGGAAGAGCCAGAGCTGCTGCCCTCGCGTGTCCCTGAGGCTCCAAAACCACCCCTGCCCATCCCCAAGCTCATCGCCACCAAGATACCCCAACCTGGACCCTGCGCTGGGGAGCACCCACAGCCCCTCGGCTTGCTCCCAGTGCCTCGTGGTGGGGGCTGCAGCTACCAGGATGGGGTGCCCCCTCAGCACTGGTAACTTTGGTATCTGCACAACCTGCGCTGGAGGTTTGGCAGCACAAGGAAAAGAGGATTTACAAGTGAAGCAGAGTCCCTGAACAATGCTCTGCCCACAGAGGAGAGGGGGCCGAGCTGGGGCAGGGCGATGGGAAACCTTCGACTTCACAACTGTTTGTACAAGTAAATCACTTTCCTGGATGTATGGGAAGGGAAAAGAGGGATGGAACTGGCAGGAAAGGATGTTGCCTGGGTGTTTCAGGTTTAGCCGGAAAGAAAGTTGTACCCATTTAACTACAGGAGGGGATTTTAAGCAGATGGGAGGGTGTGAGGAGTTAGTTTGGAGTGGAAGAGTGACAAAACCCCAGGGTGTAATTCTTAGGAGATTCTTTAAAAATAAGATGGTACAACTTGTAGGAACCGTGGGGCTGGAGCAGGATGTGTTACTGAAAGACCTCCAGCCCTCCCAAGTGACACCGTCCAGGCAAACCCACCCACTGCCACTGCAAATCCCCTGCAAGGCACCATGGTGCTAGTCCCTGTGCCCCCACTCCTGGACCCATAACGCCTCTCTCCCTAAAACACCTCCCAAACTGCAGACACGGAGCATTCCCCATTCCCTGGGGGGAACCTACCAAGCTCTGCCTCTGTCCTACAGACCTACAGCACAATGCAAGCTCCTAGTTATCCTGGAGAGCAGAGCATCTCTTCCATCCCTGGGCTGTGCAGTGGAACACTGCCTGCAAATCCACTGGGAAAACCCGCTCTGAGGGAAACCCAAGTGCAAGGCACAACCTTGCAAGGGATCAGGGGAACCATCTTTCTGAGGGCACAAAAGGATGAGAGCATAACTCCTGCTCCTGCATGTTCACGAAGAGATCATCCTCTTCATCCCTCCAAGCACTACACCACCAGCACTTTCCACTGCTTCAGCTGGGAGGGTGAATCAGAGCTCACGGCCAAAATCACCAGCTGCAGTGGGGGGGATGCACCCCAGACACCTCCACACCAAGCAGCTTGGCAAATCTGGAGCTGCTGCCTTCCCAGGGCTAATGAAGGTGATGCCACCACAGAAAGGCCTTCCTTCCACCCCACACATCACACCTCTGCTCTTTTACAGGGCTGTAAAACACCCAGCGCCGGGTCCTGCAGCCACGTAGCGCCCTGGAAATCTCCCACTGGTCGGAGTATCGGCCACGAAACAGCTGCGATGGGTCAACACTGGCACCCGCTGCAGCCACGGGATGATGCCACCAGGCTGCCGCAGGGACGTGCCAGCAGTGTGTGGTACTGCTGAGCTGGGGGCATCACTGTGCTGAATTGACTCTGGCAAAATGCTTCCCCACATCCCCAGCCCCACTTTGACCAGGAAGAGGGATAACCCCCATGCATGGCAGTTAGGAAATGGTTCCTTTAGGTGAGTGCACATCTCTCCCCCCCCACCCCAAACCCAAACTCCAGTTGTCCCCAGGGACAGAACCGAGAAGTGACGGGGATGTGCCATGCATGGGAGAGCTCCATGTCACACACCCTCCCCCGGTCTCCACCCACACCCCCAGGGATCCAGAGAAACAGGGATCCGCGGCTGGGATCCCCCTGTGCCAACACAACATCAAGCCCTCAGCACAGCCCCCCGCCCACCATAGCACCCCACAACACAGGGAGAGCCCCAGGGAGTCAGAAGTGTGTTTCTACCCTCAGTACACGTGTTTGGGAGGAGGGGAACACCCCCAATATGGCCTCCCCAGCCCCATTTCCTTGCAGAGGCTGTTTCTTTCCCCGCAGGGTTGTGCCACTTGGGCTCCACAGTCACCCCACCCTCAGCTCTGGAAATGTCCCCCCTGCTCCGATGATTCATCACTTTGTCGCTCATGCACGCAGGGCTCTTCCCTTTCCCCCCCTACACCACCAAAACCCAGCAAACAGGGAAATCTGGGCCCAGCAAAGGCGGTGACAGAACAGGGAGGGGATGAGGGGGGAGATCAGGAACACCCACACCGTAAACTCAGCACCGTTGGAGCGTGGAAAAAGAAATAAAAATCCCGGCTGGAATTACAACCTCCATCCCAAAACACCCGGATGCTGAAATCGCCCTGTTGTAGCCAGCCCCACCCCGGAGCAGTTTCCTACTGATAAGAGTGGGAACCAAACCCAGCATCCCTTGGGAAGCCAACCCAGCATCCCTCGGAAAACACTCCGAACTCCCTTCCACGCACCACAGGGTCACCTCGTGTCACTCGCACTCACCCACCGCAGCCATCGCCACCCACCCCTATAGCTTAAATCTGGTGGTTTCTCAACTCCAGCACCTCAATTCCCCAAAAAAAGCTGCCAATCTCGGCACGGTTTTCCTTGGCAGATCCCCCCAGCAGCAGGTAAGCAACAACCAGCCCCCGCAGCAGGGAGAAACCAGCTCCACTCCCTCCCATGGCCGGCGGAGCAGCTGTGCATGAAGCCAAGCAAACATGGCAGGGGAAATCAAAGTGGACGGGGATGTGGAGCAGGGACAAAAATCCCCCAAACTCCACACCTCTGCTGCCCTGCTCCGCTCTGTGCCTTTATACAAAAAAAAAAATCCCTAACTCCCCCCCCTCCCCGCCATGGCCCAAGGGCTGGGAATGCGCAGAAGCAATGCAATCCCTGGAAACAGGCCCTGCTTGTCCGAGGACTTGCACGGGCTTATTTATTTATCTTCCAAGAGCACGACAATAACCACCATCTTTTCTCTTTTTTTTCTTTTTTCTTTTTCGTTTTTAAAGGAAATTTCCCCATCATCTGACTCACTGAAGCTCTAGAGGACATTGGGCATGAGGGCTGGCGTAATCCTTCCTGCTTCGCAATTAATTCATGAATGTAATTAATCTGTAGGTTAAGCACAGCCCTCTCCTACACCCTCGCTGAATTCCTGCTGCCCCTGAGGAGCAAGTTGTAAACTGGATGGGGTGTTGGGGGGTGGGTGGGGAAAGCTCCTCCCAAGTCGTGTGATGTGGGGTACCCCAACTCTCCCCCTGCTTCTTGCAGACCCCAAAAGCAGCAGTTGCAGGGCTGCCAGTTCAAGGGGAAGGACCCACACTTCTGCTCCCCCACCCCCCCCCACCCCCAGACCGGGAGAGATTTATTTGCACCCTGTCCCCGAGGGGTATGTGGAAACCCCCAAACAAACCCAGCGCCCTGGGTGTCAGCACCGAGAACTGGAGCATCCGTGCCTCAGTTTCCCCACGCGTGGGGTAAATGCGAGGGGGAAGGGGAGGTGTTATGCCGGTAAAGGCGACCGGGGCAAGTCACCTCCAGCTGTCCGAGGGGACACCGGGCCAAACTACCGGAGACCCCCGACCTATCCCCTCTCCCCCCCCACCCCGCAACCGGCGGCTCAAACCCGGCAGCGCCCGCAGAAACCGCAGCCCCGGCCCGGCCGGAGCCTCCTGTAAGCGGGGGCCGCTCCCGGGGGCGGGAGGGTCGTCATTATTTACAGCAAAGAAGGGCAAACCCCAACTCCCCCCCTCCCCCCCCCCAAAAAAAACCAACCCAAAACAAACCAGCAACCCCGCGGCTGCAAGTCCAGAGCTCCCCGGGATGGGGCAGGAACCGGGGGCACCCAACTCTCCCTTTACCCCCGCGACGGGCTCCGACCCGAGTGGGCCCCGCCGCACGGCTGCACCCCCATGAACCCCCCCCCTCCCCATAACCCGCGTGCCCCCGCCCCGCTCCACTCACCCGGGCGGCTGCGGGGCCGAAGGAACGGCAAAGGAAATACGGTGGCTCGGTTCGCCTCCGCTCGGCCCGGCCTAGCCCGGCCCAGCCCCGCTGCTCCCGCGCCGAGGGAGGGCAGCACTGCCCGCCCTGTCCGGCCCGGCCCGGCGCGGCGCGGCGCGGCACGGCCCGCTCCGCTCCGCAGCACGCCGGGAGCTGTAGTCCGGAGCGGGGCAGGGCTCCCCGCGCCTGCCGGGACTTGTAGTCCCCAGCTTCGGCCACAGCAGAAGTTTTAGGGGATTTCCCCCGAGAAAATGGGGCTTCCACCCCCAAAACGGGCCAGTAGGGTGATGTTGGGGCAGGGGGCTGAAGGCAGGGCTGTGCCCGGGGGTCGCACAGGTTCTGGCACAGGGTCGCGTAGCCCCTCACCCGGAGGGCGTGTAGCTCCTGGCATGGGGGTCACACAGCCGTCGCCCGGGGAGCTGCGCAGCCCCTCCCACGGGGTCACGCAGCGCCTCAGCCTGGGGTTGTGCAGCCCGTCAGCCCGGGGCTCACGCAGCTCCTGGCACTGCTGCCAGGGCTGGGGAGGGGTAGCAAAGACCACGTGCAGCATGGTGGGGAGCAGTAGCAGCTCGAGGCACTGGGGGGGTCTGGCCCCCCTCAGATGGGACCCTCATGGTCTGGCAGCTGCCAGGGGAAGCTGTGCAGAGGGAATGGAGCTTTTAGTGGGAGATGAGCTCTCTGGGGATGAGGGGGTGGCAGCAGGAGGGTGCAGTAGGGACCCTGCCCAGCCAGATGCAGCAAACCCCACTGTGCCCGTGTCCCCAGGGCACGGTGTGATCCTGCCACCAGCCCATGAGCACAGGACGGCATTTGTCTCTCCGTGGCTGGGAGCTCCCTGTTCTGCAGGACCCACCGTGGCAGATTTGGCTGGAAACAGCAGATTTAACAGTTGGTCACATGCCCCAGTGGGGTGACTGTCATCTGACCGGGAGGTGGGTGTCAGACCATGGACCCTAGAGCATCTCCTGTGTGTTGCCTTGTGATGGACCTCGAGGACCAGCCTCTGGGGTCCAGTCTGGGACCCGATCTGGCTGACATTGCATCCCGCAGCTCCTCGTGGGAGGGAATCCAGACACCCCAAGCTCTGGTCACATCCATGGCCCAGGCACAACACCCACTTCCTTCTCATCGCCCATCCTCCAGGGCTGCAGCAATGAAGAGATTTATCCCTCGAGAACAAACCCAGGGTGTTTTCCTCTGCCTGAGTGTCCTTGCACGACACTTTTTAATCCCTAATTTATTTGCAAATATGCGTGGGCAAATCCTCTAAGCCTAATGAACTGTTCACACGCAGCTCCTTGTCACTGCACATCCTGCTCCAAACTGGTTTCTGAAGCCTCCAGCGACTGCGCCGGCTCAGCCCTGGGGTCCCTGAGCCACAGCTGAGCACATGGCTCAGCTTGAATTTCTCCCAGTCATCCCAGTTTCCCAGCCAGCCCCAGCAGGGATCTGGGTCCCAATCAAAAAGATGACCCCAAATTTGTCATCTCTGCAAATTCAAAGGCTCCATAGACATCTAAAACCCCAGCATAGGCAGTGCCTGGAAACACAGAGCATGAACTCAGATGTTGTTTTATTAAGGAGAACTTGGCCAAATCCTGCTCAGTGCCAAGCCAGACAAGACGAGGCAGTTAGATCTGCAGCCCTTCATTCACTACAGGAGGTTTAGCGACTACTCATCACCAGTTCACAGCAAGATAAGGGGTTTTAGGGACACTGGAGAGGCATAACCTCTTGGCATCCCTAGGCTGACAGGGCAAAGCCAACTCTGTTGCCGGCCATGTCAAAGATGGAATAATACTGCTGGAGGAAGAGGTTGCCGAGGATCCAGAGCGGCTGGCCGCTGGCAGAGGGCACGTACGTGCTCTCCACTCCAACAGTGCAGACACCATCGTTCTGTCAGGGATAAAGCAAATTTCAGTCCTGGTGAGGAACATGGAGCATTTGAGCTGCCCACACCTTCATGGCCACCTTGTCAGGGAGCAAGATTAGGCCCTCACTACAGTCACATGCAGCACAGTGCAATGGGGCACTGGGAAATACAGCACCTGGGGCTGCTGGAAGTCTCTGTGAACAGAAACTCCAACTTTCTCCTGGGAAGAACTGCCTTGTGATGGCAGATGCACATTGGAAAAGACAAAGCCACACTTACATTGAGGACGTAGATGGAGGGAGGCAGCGGTAACTGGGCTCCGCTGATGGCAAAGTAGAGGGTGGGCATGCTAGAAATGCTGCTGCAGTCAACAGTGGCCTGCAAAAGAAGTGAAGAGGGACCAGGACCCCTGGGGCACTGTCCTTCCACCCCAACCGTGCTCCCAGCCCTGTGCTGACCCAGCTTTATCGTGTTCAGAGGCATTCCTTTTATTTTGCACCACTGTGGTGGTGTTTCAGCTGAGATGTTTTACTCTAGAGATGCTGCAAGCCCTCCAGAGATCAGCATTACCTTCTGGATGCATCCTTATCCCATGGCATCCTTCCCACCTACCCCATAGTCACTCTCCTCTGTGCCCAGTGCCTGCAGGAAGGCTGACATGAATTGTCCTGGGATGGTCAGCAGGAACGTTCCCGTGTCCACAATACCATGACAGCCTTGGCTACACCAGCCGGTGGTCGATGGCCCGATGGAGAACCTGGAGAGAGCAGCAGAAAAGGCATCAGAACAGTCTCCCCTCTCCAACACCATCTCCAAGTTGTGGTATGGCACTTACTCCTCAATCGCAATCTTCCAGTACAATTCCTGGACCACAGGAGCCCACAAAATCTCCCCAGAGTACAACTGGGGGGTCAACCCCTCCAAAGATGACTTCTCCACCATAACTATAGGTCGGGTTGCTGGAAAGACATGACATTAAGCCCCAAATCAGACAGGCTGCTCAGTAGAAAGCAGAGTAGCATACAGGAGCTTAGGGAGAATGTGTGGATGGAGAGGGACTGAAGAAGAGGAGGGATCCAGGCTGCATCTGTGCAAGCAAGACCCACCATCAGAGGTCTCACCGTGAGTAATAGAAGCTGAAGATTGGTTGGGCGAGCTGGCTCTGCTGCAGCATGTTCTGCATCAGGGTGTTGTAACCACTGATGCCAACACCTGGGTAAGCCATGCCCAAAATCCCATCGAAGTCCAAGTAGTAAAAGGGTCTACTGGGCTCTTCCAGACTCAGGCCAAACTCTTGGTTGGTGATGACAATGTTCTGTATCTGGAGGAGGAGGAAAGATGCTGGGAGATGTTGGCATTTTTGGAACCCCCCCTTGATGGCAAGATCTCACCAGAGAGTTTTTGGGGAGAGGTTGGGATGGCCAGGAAGCTCACAAAGGTCAGTCTGCACTGGGAGGTGCTGAGCTCATTCCCATCACAGGTGGGAGATGGAGTTGGGAGCAGCCCAGTTTATATTTTTTGCCTCATCACCCTTATTATTTCCTTAAAATACCCCCAAAAAAGGTTTGTCTCAGTTAGATTAGTTTAAAAATCACACTTTGGCCACATGTGAGTCTCACCATGGAACATTCCATATGTCCTGGAAGGACAGGACTCAGCAGTAAGTGTAAAAAGCAAACAACTGATGAAGATATATATCCCTCAGCCCAAAGCCATGATGAAAAGCCCAGAGGAATCAAACTGAGTTCGTTTGCAGATCCCAGTCTCTGAGTAAATTGCTGCTCACACACCATAAACCGTACACAGGAGATCTGGGCACTAATATCCAAAATAAGAAGGTACCTCAGCTACCCCCTAAATTTTTAACCGCATTGGGCTGATCATGACCACAGTCACTTCCTACCCACACCCTCGCACCCATCACAGTCCCCGGGCTCACCTTATCACCCCTTCCCCAAGCTGGAGGCAGAGCAGGGCCAACACCAGCCACCACATGGCTCCAGGTGCTGGTGGCTCCATGGCAGCTCCTGCACTGCCCTGGCAGGTCAGGGTGTATATAGCCAGGAGCTGTGCCCAACCCTTTCCCCCATCACTGCACCCACCCAATGCCAATGCTTTGCGGTGTGTTTATCACCCCAACCGCCCTGATTTTCCCTCCTCACCCAACTGTTCAGGTGCTCACAGATTGGTTAGTGCCTCTGATACTGGGGCCAAACATGGGACATCTGATAAAAAGCTAAATTGTAGTGTTATCAAGAAGTTGAAGTATTTTCTCTTGCCTTCAGTACCAGCTTGATCCTTGCAGAAAACAAAGGCAAAACACACCCTACACAGAAAATGGAAATCTGTGGTGAGGCATTCCTCTTTGGACACATCCAGGCAGCCAAGGAAGTGCCACAGGCCAGCAGTATTTCTTCCATCCAAGCCTACAGACCGAGTTACATCCCATTCCCTCAACACACCTAGCAGGAAACAGCATGGGTGGTTTTTCAGCCCTCCTGGGAACTAGCACATCCTCCCAAAACTGTGTCTTTTCCAGGCACTTGTCCTTTTGTCATCCTGCCCCTTCAGCCTTCCAGCTCTGCCAATGCCTCCTCTCCAAAAAACGCTGAGATGGGGGATTAGAAACTGCTCAGTATAGCAGCCCTGGAAGATGTAACAGGCATTTACCTGCCCAGTTGGGACCATTCAGCCATCTCCAGAAGACACTTTGATTTGCTGTGGTTTATTATTTGTGTCAGTGTTATGCTGAGGATGCACAGACAGGAAGCTGGTGCGTTGGAGATGATGTGTCCTGTATGCTTTGAGTGATGCTGCTCATACCCAGGCTGGAGAGATGTAGGGGACCATGGTTTTAGGCATACATTCCCAGGGGATTTCTAGTCCCAGGAGACCCTTTCCTCCCCTGGTAGGGCACTTGCAGACCCCTCGTTCCCATTAACAGTGGGGATGGACCCCGTCAGAGCCTTGCTGCTCTCATCCAAGCTGTTGGCTTTGGACTGGTGCTTCAAGTTTGTGGCAGCTCAGGAAACCCTTCAGCTCTCCTCCCTCCTCCATCACACCCCGATGGATCAGCCTTTGCTTGGATGGATCCTGCAGGGAGCAAAGGGAAGAGCAATGACCAGGAGGGACATGGTCAGCCTTCACCCTTCCGTTCCTGCCACTGTTGCTTACAGAGCAGCTCCAGCCCTCAGAAACCTGGATCTGTAGGGGAGGAAAAAGCCCCTTCCCTGCTCTCTGTGCCTGTCTGACCTCCATCTCACTGCGCTCAGCCTGTGTTAATATTTTGACACACAGCACAGAGGAGTTTGTGTCCTTCCCCTGGTGAAATGACAGGACTATTAATACATCTGATAACAAGCTCCAGTGATAAAAGGGCTTCTAAGAAATTAATTCAGATGCCGGGAAAGAGCAGTGTTACCCAAGCTTTCCCCAGCCAAAGTGTTCCCCCATACCCTTCAGCTTCTGACCACAATTCCCCATGTTCTGGTTGTTGTTTTACCTGAGTGAATAGCCCCAATTTAGGGGTCATTTGAATGTCATGGCTAACCTAATCTGCCTCCATATTCCCACTCTGACTTAGTGACAGGACTTTGTTAAACCTTATCCAGCTGCAAGGAAGATTAATGGCTTCCCACACACACCTCTGATGAGGTTTCCTGATGCCCAGCAAGTGGGATGGAGGTGGGGACCGCCCAGCCCTGTGGCTTTATCCTCAGCCAGTTGGAGCCCTGAAGTACCAGCAGCAGCAAGAGACAGGACAGCGTGTCCCCACCGTCACTCCAGGGTTACCACAAACTGCGAGCAAAGCAATGTCCACCACCACCAGCTCACTCTGTATTTGCCTGAGTAGATGCTGGTGAGCATCTCCCTGAAGTGATGTAGTGCAGCCTGGGGAGGAGGATGAAGCTGTTCTACCCCATTTGGGACATTCGTGGTCTTTCCAGACACCAAGCAGTGCCTGATGGCACAGAGCAGAACTGGCTTTTGGGGGAAAATCCCTCAGGAAACTCCTGCCCCAGGGCTGTGGGGCTGTGGTTGGTTCTTAGGACATACCCCAGTGACCTTTGTGTCTCCTGATCTCCTTCACCACACCCTGGGGCATGGTGCTTCTTACCTGCAAAGAAAAACCCTCAGAGGACTAAGGCTTGGGACCCTTTGAACCTCATTGAGGATGACGAGGACAGAAACAGTGTGTGGCCAGGCCCAAAGGCAGCAGCAGGGATTTGGGGGACCACAGCTACCTTCTCCTGAGCAGAGTCTGCAGCCCCAGCGAAGCCACATGAGCTGTGCAGAGGGGACGGGGCTGTGCTGTGGGACATCGTCCTGCCCAAGGGGTCAGGAAGCCACACGGCAGTGTCTGCAGGAGCTACACCAGGCACCAGCATGGGGAAGGACCACTCAACCCAGCATCCACCAACAAAATGCTAAACGTCCAGCAACACCTCCCAGCCCAAAGGAGTGATGACCAAAAGACATACCTGGCCTGAAAGCTCCCCAGGCATCCTACAAGCAGCCCCTGGCATCCAGGCTCTGAGGGCTTTCGTTTGCCAGGAAACAGGGAACACACAACTAGCTCCCCAGGTGCTTTTCTCGGCCTCAGCAGCACTCACTTCAAAACATGCCAAACGTCCAGCAATAGCTCCCAAACCAAAGGAGCCAGGACTGAAAGACATAGCTGGCCTGAAATCTCCCCAGGGAGCCCACAAGCAGCCCCTCTGACCCTGGGGCTCAGGGCTTTCCTTTCCAAGAGAACAGTCTTAAGAGTGCTAATGTCATTTTCCAGTTCTGCCACCTTCCACCTGCAGAAATGCTGAATTCCAGCACTATCTCCCAAATGAAATGTGTGAGGACTGAAAGATGCTCCTGGCCTGAAACCTCCCCAGGCATGCACGAGCAGCCTTGTTAACCTTGGAGCTCAGTGCTCTCTTATCCAAGGGAACAGTCATAAAATATCCTTACATCATTATTCAGCTCTACCAGCTTCCACCTTCAAAAATGCTGATCATCCAGCAGTAGCTCCCAAACCAGAGGTGCAAGGACTGAAAGATGTTCCTGGACTGAAACCTCCCCATCAGGACGTAAGCTGAGCTGCAGCTCAGAGCTGCTGTGCTGATCAGAGCCACCACCAAGCACGAGCTCAGTAATTCATCACAGATACAGGCTGAGACTTGCTCCCACAGCTCTTAGGATTCAACAGCATTTCATTCCTCTTTTCAAGAAACGTCAGTGCTTCAATCTGAACTAACTCAGGGACAGTTTCCCCACCACTTTCCCTATTCTGACTTTGCAGGAATCTGCCAAGGAGTTTGTCACAGTGCTTACTTCACTGGAAAAAGGGCAGCTGAGACACACAACCCATCAGCCTGTGTTGAGTCCTCACTCAACAAATCCAGGAGTTCAGAGACAATTTGGGATGTTGGGGTTTATTGGTAACAGGAGGCTGTAAGAACAGACTTACACGGAAGTCCCCATGTGACTATGAGCCCAGGAGGCATGGAAAGGAATGTAAAGGTCCATAGGAACCCTGCAGTGCTCTAGCAACCCTGGCTAAGGTCTGTTTGGTCAGGAGAGGGGCTGGATTTCTGTTCTGTGCTCATCTGCACCGCCGGAGCGAAGCCAACGCGGTTGTTGGCCATGTCAAAGACAGTGTAATATTCCTTGAGGAAGACGTCACCCAGGATCCAGAGCGGCTGCCCGTTCAGGGAAGGCAGGTAGGTGGCCTCAATCCCGAGAGTGCAGTAGCCATTGCTCTGTAAGGGGGAGATTACGGCGTGTCAGAGCCTCAAACAAGCACCAGGACCCTGCCAGTTGGGCTGTGAGGAGGTAGGATGTGCCCACACAGGCCATCAGAGCATCACTACTTATCAAGAAGCACCAGGTCCTTCCCTGGCCCTCAGGGACTCAGCAGGATGAAGCTGCTTGGTAAATACGTACATTCAAGACGTAGGCAGAGGGGTGGAGTGGGAGCTGAGCTCCATTAATGATGAAGGTTATGGTGGGCATGTTCTGGACCTCATTGCATTCAACTGCGTACTGCAGAGAGAGGGTGAAGAGGGGGTTATGGCTTGGAACAACACTTGCTGTGATAGGAGAGAGACCCCACTGTGTGGGGGTAACACCCAGTCTATCCCCTGGCAGTGCCACATCACCTCCCTGATGTGCCCGTGGCACCATGCTCCGTCAGTGCCACCTGAGTTTTGCAGGATCTGGCCAAGCCCACAGCTTCTGGCTCAAGGATCCCCACTGCTCCAGAGCATCCCCACTTGCAAGGATCCCCACTGCTTCAGAGCATCCCCACACTTACACCGTAGCTGGTCAGCTGGGCACCCACAGCCTGAAGGAAGCTGCCGATGTACTCCTGGGGCACTGTCAGCAGGAATGTCCCCGTGTCCACGATGGCCTGGCAGCCCTGGCTGCACCAGTCTGTTGCCGAGTCTCCTATAGTAAACCTGGGAAGTGGATGGGGAGGAGGATGTCACTTCAAGCACCCACTGGCAATCAAAACCATCTTGGTTAGATCTCTAAGCCCGGGATGCTCACAGTGCCCAAGCCCTGTGCATCCCTGCATCTGCAGGACACCTGAAATGCCCTCATTACAAGAGCTACTTGGGCAGATCATGCCCAGCAGGTACAAACACAACTCACTCGTTAAGGGCGACCTGCCAGTAGAGCTCCTGCGCCACTGGGGCCCACATAATGTCCCCATGGAAGAGCCGAGTGTCAATTCCACCAAGAATGAGCTCTCCCCCATAGCTGTAGGTGGGTTGACTGCAAAAAACCCAAGAGTTAAAGCTGCAGAGATCAGTACTTTGGTGCAACACACATGGGCAAGCAAGGGACAAATCCATGAGGAACCCGCATAGGGACAGGCAGCGGGACACCAGTGCAGGTGGGATGTGCAGAGACCCCCAGTAGAGTTTTACCGAGAGAAGTAGAAGCTGAAGATGGGCTGGGTGAGCTGGTTCTGCTGCAGCATGCCCTCCAGCGCCGTGGGCACCCCCCCTGCTGCCAGCAAGGGGTAGGCCATTCCCAGGATCCCATCAAATTCGGCATAGTAGAAGGGCTGGGTTGGTTCATCCTTGCTGAGCCCAAACTCCTGCTTCGTGACTGTGATGCTCTGGATCTGGGGGGGAAGGGGGATGCCAGGTCAGCCTATGGGCTTAAGCAAACCCGCGCAGCCACTGGATGGGTTGACTGATGCTCTGAAAGCCCAACAAGCTTCAAGGTCACCGCTGGTGAAAGGATGTCCAGGCTGCTGGGAAAATCAGCAGGAATTGGGTTAAAACAAAGTAAAAACCCACCAAGTTACCTGATGGTGGCAATAACCAATTTATACCGGTTCTGCCCATCCCAGATGCCGGGTTGCCCAAGTCTTGTCTGCAGAAGATACAAGATCTGCCCTTACGCAGTCCTACCTGGGCTCTTTCCAGCACCCAGAGTGACAAGGACACACAAGGATGTGCTCACCCTCAGCGTGTCGTAGCCCAGCACTGCCGTGAGCGCACCGCTGCCGTAGGAGATGGTGTAGGACTGCCCATTGTAGATGAAGGTGGAGGACTCACTGGGCTTGAACTTTGCGTGGTTGACTGTGTGAGAGAGAAGAGGGCAAAGCTCCTGGGCACACACTCACCTGGCCACGGTGGGATTTCACCCCCAGTCACTCAGCTGGGATAACGCTTGGGAAAGCAGCTTCCCTGGCAGAAAGCAAGTTGGGAAGGTGGCAGAACAGGTTGTTCCTCTGCCCTGCAGTTCTCCCTGAGGCAGGGTGTGCACCCCAGGCTTGCCTGTGTCCCTCTCGCTCTGCTGGGACCACAGCCACGTCAGCTGCCCAGTGTGAGCAAAGCCATCAGCCCTGAGCTCCCGTCGCTCTCCCACCAGCGGAGAGTTACACTGGGTGAGCTCTGCTGGGGAGCGGGGCATCAGCTCAGCCGTTCGGAGCTTTGCTCTCCCCTCTGCCTGGCCATGATATGTCAGGCACAACCACCACAATTTCCACACTCTTGGGGACATCCTGATGGCTGTAGCGAATGGGCTGCCTTTGTTAGCCGGGCACATGAAGGCAGAGAGCTCTGAACTTCCCAAGCAAGGCACCAACAGGTCCTAGGAAGCAGCTATCCCAGAGCAGGATGCCAGGATCATCTTTGGTCTGGCATTGTGATTTCCTCCACGGACTACGCTGAGCTGCTGGGAGAGCCCCATGTGACACTCACAGCACGCCGGCGCCTGGCAGTAAGCGGAGGGAACCCACAGGTTGGAGGAACCGGTATCGAAGAGCACCAAGAAGCTTTGTGGTGGGGTCCCGATGCTGATCTCCCCGAAGTAGGAGGACTGCAGATGAGAGATGGGGTATCTCTGTTGGCCACAGGGTCAGGGACAGACCAGGCTTTCACCTCCCAGCCCTGGGCCAGCATCCCAGTGCTTTGCAGGGTTGGGAATGCCAGGCTCACTCTTGAACAGAGTAGGCAGGAATGAGCTGACCTCTCACCCTGCTTTGTCTCCCAAAAAGATGAAATATTTAGTATTCTGTTCTAAAGTCTAGAACAGAAGCTTAAAAAAGAGCTGGGGGAAAAAGCATCCTCTCATTCTGGGAGGCTCAGGGGTCAACTGATTGCTCCAGCAGCTGGGAAGGCAGCGGGAAAGGGGAGGATGGTGTGTGGACAGGCAGGGAGAGGGGAACCTGGGGTACTCACATCCAGGTGGTTGGCTATGGGCTCATACACAACATAGTCCTCACTGGAGCTGAGGTTCTTAACTGGATCATATTTGATTTTCTTCAGGTAGTCCTCCAGCACTCCAGCCTCCTTCATCTTCTCCCGTATGGACTTGGCTTTCTTGAGAGTGATTCTGCACAGAGGGGAAAGAAAACCCAAACAAGCCACCACAAAACACAGCTGGAAATGAGAAGATTTGGGCATTTTCAAATAATCAGTTCTTTGGGTTCCTTCAAGCCCTCTGCTCCACTGCCCTCCCAGCGAGGGATGCAGCCTGGACCACAATCATAGAATCATAGAATTGTAGGGGTTGGAAGGGACCTCAAGAGATCATCGGGTCCAACCCCCCTGCCAAATCAGCTCCCTAGGACATATCACTCAGATAGGCGTCCAGGCGGGTCTTGAATATCTCCAGAGAAGGAGACTCCACCACCTCCCTGGGCAGCCTATTCCAGTGCTCTGTCACCCTCACTGTGAAAAAGTTCTTCCGCATGTTGGTGCGGAACTTCCTGTGCTCCAACTTGCAGCCATTGCCCTTTGTCCGATCCCCACAGACCACTGAAAAGGGCCTGACTGATTCCCCCTGCATCCCCTGCTTAAGATGGTTGTGGAGATGCAGGAGGCTGGAATCCCACCCACACAGGCTTCGTTAGCATCCTTGGACAGCCTGTCCAGGTTACAACTGCAGCCAGGCTTTGTTACCTAACCCCCTCCCTGCTCTTTCTGCTGCAGGACACCCACCTCACCAGCCCCTCTGAGAGCTGGAGACACGCCAGGGCCAGGATGAGCCACTTCATGGTGCAGGAGCCGTCCACCGATCCACACAACCTTCTCAGAGACCGCAGCAGAGCAGCTGATCGGCCAGGACTCTGTTTTTATACTGGGAAGCAGTGACACCTCCCCCTTATCTGCTGACCTCCATTTTCCATTACCGCCACACGCACCCCCAGCTTCAAGGGTTTCTTTGTGTTTTGGGCCACGAGGATTTTGAGAAGTTTTTGTCCTTAGTGAGGCGCTGGGGTGAGACTAGAGCCCCACACGCCTTCGATAGCAAGATCAAAGTGCTACCATCCGATAAGAGGCCAGCCCTTATCGCAGCAAAGAGGGGAGTGACCCCAACGTCACCATGGTGGGACGTTATCTGTGTTCGTCAAAACCTGTTCAAACCTTTTCCCAAAACAAAGGCGCTCATGGTGCAGAAGGGAAACAGACTTGACCTCCTTTTGGTCTGCCGTTCTTCCGCCCCGCTGGCCCAGCCACCCGCCCGTGGGGACCTTCTGGTGTGGAGGAGGGATGGCTGCTACTGCGGACGCTTTCCCAGGGCATGGTGCAAGGAGTGGGAGCCGGCTGCTCTACTCCCCTTATTTCAGGGGCTCTGTGAGACCACCATGAGTTTTCTTCTTGCTTTCTCACAGGGGTTTCCAGCACTGTTCTGACTTTAGGTCTGCCCTCTGCTTCTTCATCTGATCTATCCTTCTCCAACTCTTCATCAGCCTCCCGCTCCTCCACTGTCCTCCCCTCTAGGTACAGCTTGTTTCTGCATGTCAAACACCTCAGCCTGCTTCTGCTTTCACACTATTTTAAACAGAAATCACATCTTTCCCTCTTTCTTCTTCTTCTTCTTTTTGTTCTTCAAATTATGCAGAACAACCCAATCCCCTTCCATCCTGCATTAAAACACAGGTGCTGTGCCTCCCTCCATGGGGGCAAAGGGGAGATTTAACCCACCCACAGAGGAAGCCCTCAGGGTTTAACCCACCCACCAGCTCCTTGCAGCAGCCAGAAGGGCAGGACATTTCTCATTTGCTTCTTCAGTGAAAAAACCCCAACAACCCCAACCCAACAGAGAGAGAACCACAAACACAGACCTCCCAAACTGCCAACAAACAGCCCCAAAACATTTACAGTTACAACCTAAATATTTTCTAGCCAATGAACCAAAATGTTTTGGGTCACAACCGAAATATTTTACAGCAAACAAAGGCCAAAAGTTTCATTTCATGTCACTGTAGCACAAATCCTCCCCAGCAAACAGGCTGAAACGTTGCCAGTTATAACCTAAATATTTTCTAGACCTCCTCCAGACCCATTTGGATTCCTGATCTGAGCAGCCTGGCAAAAAGCAGTGGGGAAATCACTCTCTCCATCACCTCCCGATAGCCCGGCATCGCTATCGCCACGCTCATCCCGTGTCAACGCTCTGCGGAGATTTTTATTCCCTCGGGAGCAGCAGGGAGTGTGTGTCCTTTGCTGGATATTGAGACTATAATAAAGCAATTATCTTGTTTGCTAGCGGGACTGATAGAAAGATCAACTTATTAAGATTGGATAAAAAAGCAAATTCTGGCTGAAAGCAAAGTGCAGTTATCAAAACGTCAATATACCCAGCGCTATCTGCAGGTCCCCATGGGGACTCAGCCTTGCCAGAAGACAAAGGAGTAAGGTGCCCTCTACAGCACACACAAACACCTTCTGCTCTTGGCACTTCTGGACCCAAAGTTGTTTGGTGAGGTGTTTAGTCTAATGGGAATTGAGGATTTATGGTTTCTAACACCAGAGATTCCGTGTCCCTGCGTGGACTCAGCCAGCAGCACGTACACACGATGCTCTGAGCCAGGACTTCTCCTCGGCGCATTTCCCCTCCTTTGCTTTCAGTTTCTTTTCTGTGTTGGTGCAATGGCCCAGCCCCTGTGCAAACAGCCCCCAGTCCACATAACCCAGGTGAGTCTCTCCCAGGTGCATACGGATCCCATAGCATCCCATGGCCAACTCCACCCCCTGTCCTGGGACACTGCGGTGATATCCAGCAAAGAAGAAGAGCAACAGATCCTCCTCAACCAACAGCACCAGATTGTACAGCCACTGCAGAGGTGGGCACTGTGTCCCAAAAGCTGGCAGCTTTCACCACAGTGTTTTGCAGGATTAGAATAAGAATCCATCCTCCCTCATGACCCAAAGACCTCTCCCGCCTGCAGACACCACTTCTAGAGCCATCAAAGGGACAAAAGTCTTTTCCAAGGCATTTCCCATCACCCTGAATTTCCAAGTCCAGTCCAGGCTCTACCTGTGGCAAAAACACAGAGAAGTGACTGGTCCCAATTCCGGGACAATTTACAGCCGCGGTTCATGTGGCTCTGCCCCAGACACAAGGAATTGCTCTTTACCTTGCCGAATCATAGAATCACAGAATCCCAGCCTGGTCTGGGTTGGGAGGGACCCCAAGGGTCACAGAGCTCCAACCCCCTGCCACAGGCAGGGACACCAACCTCCAGGCCTGGAGCTACACAAGGTTGCCAACCTTGGCCTTGAACACCCCCAGGGATGGGGCACCCACCCCCTCTCTGGGCAGCCCCTTCCAGCCCCTCACCACTCCGTCAATGGCAGCACAGAGCACAACACCCACAGACACAGCACAGCCAGGAGCTTCCCCTGGGCACTAAAGCCTCTCACAAACCCCATGTTAGCTAAAACCCTCCCTGAAGGTGCCAGATCCCATCCCAGCTCTTTCCCTAGAGCAAACCCGATCAACACTGGTAATTTAAACTCACTGGATGTGTTTTGCCTGGAGCACAATTCCTCTCTGCTTGGGTTCTCCAAGAAAAGCAGTTGGGGGAAGCACACCCCACGATGACACACGGAACCCTGCAGCAGCTGTGTTATAAATCACACACAAGCACACACCTGTCTTTTACTCAGTGCTGCACAACCTGGGTTTAGTGGTATATTTCCAAAACAAGAGATTATAGTCCACAGAAGAACAGCTTCCATCCACATTAAAATAAATATCCCTCTTCCATCCAGCTGTGAGAATGGCTCCTGAAATGAACCATTGGGCTCCAGGTCTAACATTTAATTTCCCAAACCAGGGCAAGCATCATGAAGGTTTCCTCTTGCAGGCAGGTTCTGAAGAGACCTCCGTCCACCCTGCTCAGTCCCAGAACCCAAGACAAAGCTGGGGCTCTACACCACCTCCTTCTAGACCCCAAAACAGTCTCCTCCCCCCTGCATCAGTGTCCACTCCCATACCCAAGGTTTAGAAACATGCCCATCACCAGATATTTTATCCCTCATTTCTAAGGACTGACCTGAAAACTCCAAGTCAACTGGCAAACACCATGCTATTTTCAACATCTCTTTGATGGGGCTATAAAAGTCTTCCTAGAAAAAGTAATTAAAGGTATTTTCATTGTGATTTCCTGGGGTAGGGTGGAAATAACGACATGAGTTTATCATCAGTTGGATCATCTCCTCTGTTTCTCTTCCAGTGCTTACCTCCAATGCTTTAAGTCACAGAATGATGCTGAAGGAAACAAACACACGGATTTGGGTTGGAAAGACACTGCACGTGAAGATGTGCTCATGTAGGAAGACACAGATGGCTCTGTTAGCTGTTCTTAAGTCAGTTCCTGCTGAGGAAGAGCTTTCAGGGGAATTTTAAAGGCCAAAGAATTAAACTCTTCATGTTGCCACACGATATGCTCATTGCTGTAGAGTCTGGAAATACAAGCACACCAACGTTTTGCACGATGGCAGAGAAGCCGTGGAAACACCCCTGCCTTGAGCAGATCAGCGCGGCCAGGAAGAGTGAAACCAACACCTTCACTGTTAGCAAAAGCACCTCATTCCCACCAGCTGCCACATTCCACCACTCCAACTACTCCCTTAAGCTACCCATGGTAGGAACAGGAGGTAATCCAGAGACCGTGAGCAGTTTTGCTATTTTCAACCTACATCCACAGGGCATCAATTTCCGAGGCAACTTCATCATTCCCTCCTGATGCTCAGCCCAATGGAAATCTGGTCTACACATTCATGATCGACTCTCAGCACAGCTCTGCCCCAGAGCGACAGGCATCACACTCTCATTTATTTCTTTAAGCTTATTGAAGTGAGATTGGCCAGGTGGAAGACAGCAACCATTGCTGCAGGGGTAATACATAAGGACACAGACTGTTCCTTCTGGGAGGAGACCTGGAAAGCAAAGGTTGCAAGCTTGAATCATGAGAGGACAATTGGTGGTTGCTGGCCTGGTTTTCAATTTGAAGTAAAAAGTAAAGTTCAATTTTGAGCTGTGACACACAGAAGACAGGACCACAGGATGATCATCATATTCCATTTATTCTGGATACATTCGTAGTGCACATTAACGTAGGACATGAGCACTCCTCAGGTCACATCGCGCTGCTGCTGTTCTTCACCTGTAAGGGGGCACCGGGATGAGGGACCGAATGAATAGCCAGAGAAATAACCTGAAGAAGCAATTACACAGCAAGATCAACCCCTCTGGTCAGAGCAACTGAGTCCCCGGTGGCCAGAGCCCCGAAGCACCTTTGTTTTTCTGCCGTATGACACCAGTACAAGTAACAACAAGGAGAATCACATGGGAGAACAGCTCAGAGGTAACACAGATGCATCTGGTCCTTTTGAGAGGAAAAAGAAATTCAAAATATCCCATTCACTCATGGAAGGAAAACAAATTATGTCTCTTCAAGTAGCCTTTTCCAGAACCTGGCCTATAATTGCCAACTTCAAAGCTCTCAGGACTTCCACTAACGCCTTTGTTCGCTAACAGGAATCTAAACCTGTTTTGCTACCTGCTCACAGCATTTCAAGACGAGCCAAGTGTGGGGGAAAGACAAACTTCCCAGAAGGACTGATGGCAGCCCTCCCAGGAGCTGAAGATTTAGGCAATGTGTTCATTAACGATCGTTCGTTAATGGTACTTCACAGTCAAGATACTGCCTGAGAGGGCTGAGCAGCATCATGCGGAGGGATAGAGGAAAGAGGTTGGGAGGCAATGGCTATGAGAACTGGCAGCTGCAGTACCAAGTCCCAGGTTGGCGGTTCTGCCAGTGAACAGCATGGCTTCAGTAATAAAAATAGGAATATTCCTGTACACATTCAAGCCTCTCTTCAGAAATATTGATCCTTTAACCCTCACAGTCCAGCCTCTTCTTTGTCATAAGGCAGGTACAGCTCACTGATACTCAAACCTCCTTCTTTGGGGGAAAAGCAGGGCCATAAAATGGGTTAAATTAAAAAAAGGAGTAAAAAAAAAAACCCTCTTAATAAAAGACAACTGAGTACTGGAGAAGCTATACTCCTAACAACAGGTTCTTGGAGAAGGGGAGGGCAAAAGACCTATTTATGCATTCACCAGGGAAGAACTATCAGGGGAAGAAGTCTGATTGATTAACTCAAAACTCAAACAAGAACCACTTAGAAAGGTTACGGCTGTCAGTCTCTCTGCAGAGCCCATGGCTGCTTTAGCAAGTTGTGCCATGAACTCCCATCTCCCACGCAGAGGAAGGAGACCAGCGAAGACACAACAGTCCCTACAGGGACTACACAAACCTGCCCCACAGCAAGTCCATAAACCAAGAGCTAAGCTCACGTTGCCAGGTGAGATTACCCAGGAGAGCTTCATTTTGCTGCCTAAACCATTGGGTGTCGTCCCCCCCCCCCCCCCCCCCCCGCCAAAACCAAACTCTCTGCAAACAGCTGACTGAACCCAGGTCTTTTTCCCCCAAGTTACCAATTCACAGACAAAACATCAAGGTGATCGACCTGTCTTGTGGAACTGAGCTTGTGCGTGTGCTCTTTCATCCCCTCCTGGTCATCTGTGGGGCATCAGTTGGATGCACAGAGCTCTGGATGAATCCTTAACACCAGATTTACAGATGAAGGGTGAGGTATTCTGCTGCACAGAGGTGATCTTGGTGGTGGAGGACACTCTGTGGTTGAAGGGGTATGAGGAACCATCAAGTATCCCTAGTTTATCTTCCCATCCCAGTAAGCATGCACACAAGTATTAATGCATCCATTGGGAAAGTCCAGCCAACTTGCATGTAAGGCTCAAAGCAAGATCCATCTTTACAAGTTGACATCAAGACACAACATATTACATCAAGGTAACTTTCAACTGTAAGAAGGAAAGACTCCAGGGAGTTAGGAGGAGGGATCCCTTCTGCCCATCACCCAAATCAAAGGTCTGAGGGAATGAGGAAACGTGGAGGTCCTCATCTTTCAGCCCAATACTGGTTTCTCCTCATCTTTCAGCCCAATACTGGTTTCTCCTCCTAAACCATTTCGAACGCGGCCACTAGAGGAAGCTGTGACACTGGCCAGCTGCTGCAACACAGGGAGAACTCACACACCAGTGACACTCCTGGGCTCCCACAACCCCCTCAGTGCTCCACCACTACTCGGGTCTTCTCCTGCACTTTCACACCCCCTGCAAAATTCAGCATCAAGAACTTCTGAGAGGGTCCTGGTTACTTCATGTGGACATTGCTATTAGTAAACTTTCCAGAAGAGCAAAATCAGGGAGAAGATCACTAGGATGTGACCCCAATGCACACCCTTAAGGCCACAAATGACAACTGATTTCCCATTTGACTGGTTAAACATTAAACAAACCCACTGCAAACATGGAGTCGTGACTGTCTTTTCATTCCCAAAGCTTTCTGGGGAGGTTGTGATACCTCCTGAGCAAAAGCTGCTGAAGCAGCAGTGCTGTTCCCTGACCCACAGCCACCCAGGAGGACACACAGGGATGAAAAGCAAGGCACCCACTGGATTGTCATGCACTGCAAGCAGCAGATGCAGCTGTAGCTTTTCTTCTCTTCAAGGTCAAGGAAATGATTCTTCTTTGAATAGGTGCAGATCCCCCACCGGAGCGTGCTAAGGGATAGTGTCAGGAAACAGCGATAACCTGCTGTGTGCACATGCAGTTATCACGCAGTGGTCTCCTTGTCACTGCTGCTTCCAGCATCCTTGGGAGGTAGGAGAGCATCAGATTCACTGAAGAGGAAACAGAGGCACGAGTCGGACAACCTAGTTTGTCTGGAGGATGTGAAAGTCAGCAGTTCCCAAGGTCCAGACCACCTTTTCCCAAAGCAAAGCTCATTTAGAGCCACAGGAACGGGATCACAGCAGGGGCTCACCGGGAGCTCAGCCTTTTTGAGGAGTCACCCACACTGGTATGCGTTCTCCCACCCCTGGAGCTCACATCTACAGACCCTCAGACCAGCCTTATCCCACCCAGCCACACTGGTGGCCACAAGGAACACCCAAGCAACCACCCCAGCCCTCACCTGCTTTCTCCTAAGACACAAGCTGCCACCCAACAGCATCATCCCTTGCACATAACCAACCTGCAAACCTTCCAGGGAGGCATGAAAGGGCCCTGACATCTTCCTCCATGCAAACATAGAACATTTCATCTTGTTTTCCCTTTCTTGGGGGGAAAAGGGGAGTAATCATTTTGCATTTCCCAGCTCAGGCAGTGGAAAGGCAGATTGTCCTGTGCTGCCAACGTGGGAGTTGCTAACATTGTCCCAGAGGGTGACACTTAGAGCTTAGAAACTCTTTATTTAAACAGTTTATTTAAAGCTTAATGCAGTTAACTTATTTTATATATATATCTAAATAATTTCTTCTCTCACTTCCCTAGAAGCTGTATTTAGGGGGACACATTACTTGTCTCTTGGGTTTTTTTCCTCTCTTCAAATAAATCATTTGGTATATGTATAAAAATATATCGCTTGCGTTTCCTTTCAGTTAAAGATCACACAAGGGTTGGGGTGGAGAAAATGGAAGATGAGCACAGACACCTCCAAAACAAAAAGGGAAACCCAGTGAATTTCAGTATGTGGCACACTTTGAATTTACAGTGCAAGAGCAAGCCAAGAAATCCACGTTCTGCTAACACAAGTGTGGCATTACTCATACTGTTATCACTTCGGCATACGTCCTTGCTCCCCAGAGGGTCACACTTCAGTGGGACATTACAGCATCAAAACCAAAAAGGTTCAACTTGAAAAAAGTGGAAATGAAGTTTTTTGGACCTCAGAACCTCACTCCAGGTTGCTGCTGGATGAGGGGGTTCTCTCCTCTCTCATACCAGAGGGTTGCTGACTTTTACACCGGAAAGCACTGGGGACAAGGACATGGCAAGGTTTGGCAATGTCTCTGCTGGAGGCAAGACACCCTTGCAGATCACTGGATCTCTCAACTCCTATCCCAGGGAGGGAGATGAAGAATAAAACAGCAGAAAGGTGGGACTCCAGAGTAACCCAGAGCACTTCTGTCTCATTGAGCCAGTTTAGAATGGCAAAGAGGAATCCAGGGAGGGATTAGGCTGCAGCACATGGCCATGCAGAGAGGGGTGGTAGAACATTCTTACCAAGGGAGAGGAGCAGAGACCCTACCAGGACCTCACCCTGAGGCCTGACAGCTCAGCTTAGGCTCAGCCCTGATATCAAAAGAAAAAAAATCCACATCAAAGGCCACGGATTTATCCAAGAGCAGGAATTTAGCCCTTCCAATTCCACAGTTAAAGGAAACAAACTGCACATTCATTCAAAACATGATCAAATATTTCTCATGGACCCAGCCAGGCATGTGGGTGTAGGCAACGACTTTGATACAACTCCAAGCTGGGCTGCCTGGCAGCTCTGCTCACGCTCCCACGTCTCCCGTACCATTTCCCACCCACTCTGCGCCAGTCAGTCCCAGTTTTTTTGATTTCCAGCTGCTCTTTTTCCACAACTGCAGCTCAAAAAAACCCCACCAACCTCTTCTGAGATCTGTTCCCTAGACAGGAGAGCGTCACAGTGAGCACACATTCCATACTGGCACTGGTTTTGGCAATTACCACTGGGACGTAAAAGAACATTTAATAAATAAGTAAACAAATAAATAAATTAAAACTTCAGCCACCAAAAAGATCCCTTAAAATCCACACAGGGTCTGGTACACCTGAAGTTTTCTATACCAAACCTCCAATCTCTTAGTTGAGGTCTTCCCCTCCTCTTTTAAAGCAGGGTCTCTTCAGGAAATCAGGTTGAGGTGATCACAGTGTTTATGCCCATGGCTGGCTGTCCTCCTCTATTAATTTCTAGAGTTGCCCAATTTAAATTGAATCTGAGAAAGGGACAGAAGTATAAAACACTTCCGTGAGCTTGAAGACAATAGGGAGCAGCACAGAGAGAAGAAAGGAGTGAGTTGAGGGAGGAAAGACCACAGCGTGAGCTCCTACATTACCCAGGGCCAGCGAAAGCACAAAGTAAAACCTTACTTTGGAGTGGCCCAGCTGCAGAGCTTGTCTGGAGTCACAAGGCAGGAAATCCAGGGAGAAACTGGCTCGATTTGCCATGGAACTCCTAAAGCAACTCGGTTTTAGAAACAAACCTCCAGCACACTACCGCTCTGCCTCTGCAGCCAGGCTGCCAGCACTGCTCCTCCAGCTGCCAGGCAATCAGGAGAGCTGACCCCATTCCAGGCTGTATCCACACAGTGCCAGGAGTCTTGTTGGCACGTCCTGCTCCTTTCACCAGAAATTTAACCTTCAAACAGCCTCATCAAATATGCCACAAGGCTCTGAAAACAAACTACAGGGGGTAGAGACAAAGAGGGGAAGACAGACAGACTAGCCTTAATATCAGCTGTAGGAGCCATCCCATGACACCAAGGGAATGGGATAAACAGGGAAGCAGGAGGCAATGGCGGATGGAAGTCACACCGGGTAATACACTGGAGGGTGGGGACGGAAGCCACGACACAGTGCTCGAACTTGGCGTTCCCCCTCACTCACAGAGGCAGGTCAGTGCTGTTATGCCGAGTTTTGCGTGAAGTCCCATCATCTCTGGGCAGGGCCCTTTGCAAACTGGACATGGCTGCTGTCTTTTTCAGGTCAATGACCGCATAGGAGTCTGTCCGGCAGGCGTCGTGGGTGGCAGGAGGTGGGACACGGGGAACCGGTGGGTTCTGATGTCCCTTGCGTGGTTCAGCCTCCAGCTCCACCTGGATGTAGTTGAGTTGCCGTGGCTGCTCCGGACAGGGCCGAGGAAAGTCGAAGCTGAAGACGCTGGGCATGCAGCCGCGCCGGGGCTTTGGCAGGAAGGCGCTGCGCCACTGGCCACTGCCCCCGTGCAGCGTGGTGCTCTCCGAGTTCATGTAGTTCTGCAGGGGATCTTCTTCACCAGCCTCGGAGAAGCCGTTGGGGGAAGGCGTCAGCACGTCCCCGGCACCAGCATCCCCCTCGCCCTGCCGAAGCGGCTGGCATTCCCACACCGGAGGCAGCGACGGCAAGTTCTCATAGTGCAGCAGCGCTGTTTTGCGGTGGGAACAGCTGGGTAAGCCTGTGTCCTCCCGGGTGAGTTTCAAGCGCCCTCCTCGGCAGAGAGAGGAGGTGCTGGGGGGCAGCAAGCCATTGATGTTCTCGTAGACACACTGGGGTGAAGGACACTCCTCCTCACACTCGTTGTTGTTGTTGCTGGGGGGGCAGAAGTGCGTCCTGCACTCCCGGTGGTGCCGACACACGCGTCTGTAGTTGGACATGGGACCTAACACGAATTTAACCTCCCCTGGCTGCAGAAAAACCTGGGGATTGCGGTCTTCCAGGGAGCAGCTGTGGTTCCTATGGGGGAAAGGAG
The DNA here is from genome assembly GCF_964237585.1 of Gallinula chloropus. Classification (NCBI taxonomy): domain Eukaryota; kingdom Metazoa; phylum Chordata; class Aves; order Gruiformes; family Rallidae; genus Gallinula; species Gallinula chloropus. The sequence goes on from NC_140112.1 coordinate 6,971,761, forward strand.
GGTGGACTTCAGGCAAGGAGTGCATACAGTGTCGGCCCCTCAGCTCCTGATCACCGTTGGCTGTGTTGACGTAGGTGTGAGACTGCAAGGAGAGAAGCAGAGAGACAGTGAAGGGAGAAGGAAGTAAGAGCAAAGCAGCTGCCAGCAGCTAAGAAACCAACAGGAACAGGGAATTTTTTGGTGGCTGATGGAGAGAGACGAGATGAAAGAATTCCAGAAGTTGCTAAGATTTTAGGAAACAAACACAAAAGCCATTTCTGGATTTGTGGGCTGAGGAGGAGACTAAAAGAAGTCCAACTGCACAAGATACACATCACCTATTTCATACTTGATGCACATGGCATGGAACAAAAAGCAAAGCCATTTGCAAAATACTGCCCTGAGTGGCTTATGCTGGCAATACTGCAGTGCTCACACCCACCCCAGGCTTCTCTGGTAATGGCTGAGACTGGCTGGATTTTAAAGGGAAAAATCTTAAATTCTAAAACTGAGAACAAATTGCTGAACATCAAAAAGACAAATTCTGTACTTGGGGATCCATCTGCACATTGGTTTATGGGTTGCAGTAATAGCTGAAAGGTTAGGCAGTGTGATTTAGACTCACAAGCAAAGTGCTGCTGTTAAACCACTGCCCCACAAACACTACTGGATTAAGGAAGCCAACTCAGCCTTGACAGAATCCCTGTTCTAGAGCAGAAGACTCCAAGAGCAAAACAAAGCAAAAGGCAGGGAGAGGGGGGAAAGGATGACAAGGCATGAGGCTCTCCTGAGTTTTGCTGGAGCAAGAGAAATCTGGAGTTGCACAGGACTGGTAGCAAAACAAGCTGTGTGCTCCCTGCTTGCAAACAGCAAAATTTGGAACACCCAGGTTTACCTGCTCATCAGGCCCAATCAGGGCATGAGTGGAGTCTTCACCCACGGAGGAATGCCTCAGGCTGCTTACAGAGGGGTGGCGGGCTGCAGAGTACAAGAGGGTTTCTCCAGGGAAGCTGTGAAATCCATTGGGAAATCCTGGAACAGTGTACCCCAGACCTGGGAGAGAAACAAGGCAGGTGAGTGTTAGAGCACTGGTTTGGTGTAAAATAAGAGTTGCCATCAAACCATGCATTGTGGAGCTGCCTGCTCCTCCCCACACCCCTTTTATGCTGAGCATGATGTAATTGGCATGGAACACCCCCTTTGGCCAGTTCGGGTCACCTGTCCTGGCTGTTTCCCTTCTCCTTAGCAGGGAAATACGAACAACTGAAAACTCCTTGAGTGCTTGGCAATAACTAAACCATCAGGGTGTTACCAGCACTGCTCGCACCCCAACTCCCAAACACAGCATCCACAGAAATTAACCCTATCCTAGCCAAAACCAGGACACTTGCTTAAATCTAAGACACTACTAATGGAGACAGGAATTGAACAAATCCCAATTCTTCCTTGAGGGAACCACACAATCCTTGTAGGTGACACTTAAAGAAAGGCCACCTGGCAGTGATCTAGAGGAAAATCACCTGAAGGGCGACAATTTGGTTGACTATTTGAAGGGCTTTTTGTTGCTGTTCACTTGGGAAGAAAACACCAAATCGCAGACAAGTGGGGCCTTAAAATAAACATGCTGCATGGGGCACACATGGACATAGAGATACATGTCAGCAGCCAGGCAGTGCAGTCTCACCTGAGTGACTGCAGACATCGCCCAGATCTCTGTGGTTCCCACTTGTTCACAGAATCACAGGGGTTGGAAGGGACCTCCAGAGCCCATCGGGTCCAACCCCCTGCCAAAGCAGGGTCCCTGGGACAGGTCAGGGCTGGAATCTCTCCAGAGAAGGAGGCTCCACACCCCCTGGGCAGCCTGTCCCAGGGCTCCCTCACTGGGAAGAAGTTCTTCCTCAGATGGGTGTGGAACTCCCTGTGCTCCAACTTGAGCCCATCGCCCCTTGTCCTGTCCCCACAGACACTGAGCAGAGGCTGCCCATGTCCCCCCGTGTCCCACACTTGAGATATTCTTCCCATACACTGAAGCAGCCTTACTGTTGGGTGCCTGGGGAGTCCGGGAGAGCTCCTGCTCCGTGGGGTGACTGTTCCTGGTGATGACAACAGGCTCTTCCACTACGTTGATACTGTTACACTGCATCAGGTCCTGAAGGAGATTAAAGATCTCCTCTGCTCTGGAACACTTGAAGGCAAAAATCCCTGCGGAGTAATGAAGAGGAGGGTCAGAAAAGCAAGAAGAAGATCCTGCTTTAACAAGAGTATTTCTCATTCCTGGCTCTAAATGAACATGCAATTCCAATTTCTTTTGCTGTGTTTAACACAATCACACCCCTGCAACCCACAGGAAAACAGCCAACAACTCAGTGGATCAATGCAGTGACAGAAATACACCATCACAAGTGCCTTCTCATTACATTACTACAAGACAAATAACGAGCATCCCAGTTATCTTGAGAAGATCAATCCCACAAGAGCCGAGGTGTGAAAGGAACAGCCCAACTGGTCTCGTTTCACCTCTACCCTATTTTGACTCACTTGGAAACGGTTCCAGTTCTTGTTAAAATGAGAAAAGTCTATCCAGTCATTCTGGGAAGCTGAACTGGGCCCCGCAGAGTGTGCACATAAGGGACATCGTATTTCAATAATATATGGAATTAAACAGCGTCTCCCCAAAGGAGCAGCCCAAAACTGGGTGTATGCAGAGCCCACCAATCCCAAGCTGGCACGCGCACACACACACACAGAAAGCCATAGCAACGAGAGCAGCATGGCAACAAAAGCTGCTGCCCCAAAGAATAAGGTTTTTAAAATTCTGGCCAAAAAGAAATAGCTCTATTTGTGTTATATAAGGTAGGGAGCAGCATCAGGAAAGAGTCCTCCAAATAAAATTAATTTAGTGGAATAAAATCCTACAGGGAAGGCAGAAAAGTCACCAAAACAACACCATCCCTCTCCTTTTTGTCTGATTCCAGACTGATGAGTGTCTGCTGCAAATTTTCTAACATATGAAGAGCAAATGACTCTGCTAAACAAAACCAACATACACAGGGGGCAGGATTTTAATCCCTGACCTGCATCCTGCAAAAGGCAAAACAGAAACCAAAGCCAAGCAATTCCCATCACTGGTAACTGATAAGCACTGACACCCCAGGAGGGGAAAACCCCACTTAGAGAAATATTAAAAAGGAGCTTGCAGCCCTACTGAACCATCACGTGGAGTCCTTTTGGACAAGAAGGAGTTTACAAACACATTTAATAGAGTGAAGAAACAACCTTTTTTTTTTTCCCAGGCCTGAAGATGCCAAGAAAACATTCAGCTCTTTAGAAGCAAGAGAGACAGACTGGTGAAGGAACTAACAAGCACCATTGTAAAACCAGAGTCTATTCCCAGTACTACTGATGACTTGGCATGTACTCCTGGGTGACTCACTTCCCTTCTCTAGGCACAGCATCCCCATGCAGAAAAACCGTTAAAACCCTTTTTCCTCTATGCTACAAGCTGCTGCCAAACACAGAATGCAAAGTGAAAGTAGAACTAGCACCCTTCTAGAGAAAAACAAAATGTCCTCCAACAACCACTGTGCATTTGGCAGCTCCGTAGGATAAGCAAACCCCAAGAAGGACCTGCAGAAAGGTGCAGGCCACGTCCCTTCCCCTCATCCCTTGAGTTAAAAGATGCTTCACAAAGCCTCAGTCCTGCAAAAAACCAGTTTGTGTCTCCTAAGGAAAGAAGGACAGCAACTCTTCCTGCCTGTGGTCTCGAAGCACAGAGCTGACAGTGTAATTAACATCCCCTCTGACACTAGAGACACGCTGTCCAACGGTCAAGCCTGCTTCACCAGTTACCTCATGATCACCAATGCACTAACAAAGTGAGACCATCTGATTTATGGCCAGGTACTGAGTGAGCCACAACGTCACTCTCCTTAGCGTTTTAATCAGGAGCATTAACTATGTGCATGCACACTCGAACAGAGGCTGCAAAAGAACCTCTTGATTCATTAGATGCAGGAATTTGGGAAGACACAAACATCAGCTCGTTCCAGCTGCCTGGGAACAGAAACCTCAGCATTCCTTCCTCTGGAAATGCCCACACTCACCCTGCCCTGTCTGGCAGCGACGACCACTCTCAAAGGAGAACAGGTTGGAGTCGTAGCCGTAGCGGCGCAAGCAGAGGTAGGGCCACCTGACAGCATCTCGCTTGTGAGTGTGCAGGATGAGCTCCGTCTGCGTCAGCTCCATAACCCCAGACCCCAGCTCGTTCCCTTCATCATCCACGTTCGTTACCTGCAGAGGCCACACATCCAGAAACTCAGCTCACTGGTAAAACAAGCCCACCCATGGAGGCACTGTCATTCCCATGGATTCCCCCTTCATTTCCTGAGCTGCCTTTCTCTCAGCAGAGAGCATGAATTCAGTGTTGGCAGAACACGCCAAGCCAGCAGCCCTGGAGACTGTGTGCTTGGCAATTTAGCTGATGTGTCTCAGCACAGACACTGGAACACAGCCCTGAGCAATAAAAGGTTTCTCTCCAGTTCCCCATTTTCTTGCTCAGGCTGAATCTCAGCACAGAGGCAATTTCTACTGCAAATACAAATATTATCAAGAGCAGAGGTTGCTTAAGGGAAAGAAAAAAAAAACCCCAACCAAAAAAATCAAACCAGCAATATATTTCTAAATCTTATCAAGCAAAAGATTTCTCTGCAAAAGCAGAGGTGTTCTTTCCTTTCATGCTTGCAGTCCAACCCATTGTGGGTTGTACTAGTAGTCAGTGCTGTCACAGGCTCTCTGATGGGGACGAAGGTGCAATACATACCTTAAATTTGGTGGGATGGTTGTCTGGGATGCTGTCTCTGCACAGACAACTGCAGCAGCTCCCCATGACGTCAGCATGAGAGGTAATCCCTGAAAAAAGGGCACAAACCAGAGGACAATCACATTTTTTGAGCTAACTCCTCCCACCCTCTCCAACAAGCAGCATTTACAGCCTGTACCCTCCTTCATCCCCCACACATGGGCCAGTGGATTTGGATCTCAAACTCTTCAACACCTTCCTCAATTAACAGACACCACACAGTACAACACTAATCAACAACAGCAGCTTTCTTACCATTAGGCAACTGTTAGATTTCTCTTTTTTTTTTTTTTTTTTTTGGAGTGAGAAGAAATTCCCACTATTGTCCCTCTATCTCCTTCGGGACTTCATGGTAACCAGGTGTCAGAGTCACCTAAAACACAAGGGAAACAGTCCCATCTTCCACCTGATAAGGAAATACAGTTGAACAAATTAAAAAAACAATAATAATTTTAAAAAAACCTAAACAAACAGAGAAGCTTAAAAAATAAGGGGTAGGGCTTGTGACTGAAGTTCTCTCCAAACATCACAAGGAAGGCAGATGAACTTTTTAAAAAAATATGCATTTATGTGAATTTAGAAACGAATTCTGCATTAGCCTCTCCTGAAATTAGGGAAAAAATAGTGTCTACAGTGAAAAAAACCCAATATAGAGAAAGAAGAAGTATTTTAGGTCTTGGCTGTGGGATACTACACAGGAGTGGGGTTTATCAGAGCTACTTTAGTGCAAATAAAACACAGCAGTAACAGGGAATTGGGGCTGTTCAGCCTTGACACAGTGTGGGACACAGGGGGACATGGGCAGCCTCTTCTCAGTGTCTGTGAGGACAGGACAAGGGGCAAGGGGCTCAAGTTGGAGCACAGGGAGTTCCACACCAATATGCAGAAGAACTTTTACACAAAGAGGGTGAGGGAGCCCTGGGACAGGCTGCCCAGGGGGTGTGGAGTCTCCTTCTCTGGAGACATTCCAGCCCCGTCTGGACACTGACCTGTGTGACCTGTCCTAGGGACCCTGCTTGGGCAGGGGGTTGGACCCCATGGGCTCTGGAGGTCCCTTCCAACCCCTACAGCTCTGTGATCCTGTGAATGGCTGAGAGCAGTGAAGATAGAGGAATCACACGGATGTGCTGCTTAGGAATGTGAACCTTCACCCTATGTGAGGTCCTTAGGGGTCAAAGAAGCTTTTAAAGCAAGGGAACCCAGCAGCTGTTTGGACTATGAAAAGTAAGAAACGCTGGAAAATACCCTGTTATCTGATAAGAATCAAGCAGGCAGAGGGGCTGCACACAGCAGTAGTGAGAAACATTGTGATCTTTGCAAACTTCACTCTAGGGCAGGGGATTGGGCAGCAGATAACACAATAGGATGTCATGTTTTACTTGGCAAGAACAGCTAACAACCTCTCCATCTGAGGAGCGAGAGAATAAAGCCATATGGATCCCCAGCCTGGCACTCAGATGGTAAATAAAATGAAAAGGCAATAGGAAACCTCTCACTCTGCCACACCAGGACCGGCCTCACCAGTTGCTTTGGATTAAACACTGAATCACAGCATTGCAGCTCTGTGCAAAACCACACTGCCCCAGCTGCCCTCAGACCCCCTCTGTGTGGGGGGAAGGGGAAGAGCCAGAGGTGAGCTCATCGAGGGGTCCCATTTCACCACCTAAATTACCTTCTGCTGCAACCCCACGCCTTAGCTTTGGCTGCCTGAGATCTCCCCACCATATCCTAACCCTACAGAGTCTTATGGAGGAGCAATGAAGAGGGATGCTTCCTTTTGAGCAAGCTGAAGGAGCTGAGGCACACACCAAGCTGAACTCGCCTGCCCTCCCGCACACAGCCATCGCCCCCAGCAGTAACAACACTGTGTGCTCCCTGTTCCACACCACATCCCGCTCGAGCCATCCCACTTGTTTTTCCAGACTCAGTATGGATTTACCCCCTGATGACCTTACAAGCTTTATCAATAATTTAGCAACAGATAGATCCCTCTCTGTTTCCTCTAATCTGGCCACTACAGGCCTTGTCCTCTGCTGTCTCTGCCCTCCCATCCCCATCTCATCAATTCCCCCAGTGAAAGAAAAAACATGTGGAAAACACGTTACCTTCAGGCTCTCTTTCTTCTTTAAGCCTCTCTCTCTGGTGCTCCCTCCACCCGTGTCTGTCTAACCTGCGAGGGGGTTCAGCTGAAGTGCTGTCACCTATCCTAAACAGTTACTATGGTCAGAAAGGAACAATCAAGGAAAAAAACACCATGACATGCCTGAACACTCCCACAGGGGCTTCCCACAACTCCTCGCTGATGAATATTTTAGTGGCATCCTTTCCATTAAGACACAGAGACTCTCAAGACTCCTCAGTGCCTCCAACACACAACTTTCCCCCAGCTCTTTGCCAGTTGAGCTGTAAGTAGTTGAACTGAACACTCCAACAGTATGATATGCTTCCTTGCAAGCAACAGCACGTGCCTCCTACAACCAGCAGCCCCATCCTCACCTCTCATCTCCCTACCTCTCCAGACCTGAACCTAAATCCTCCCCAAAGCCGTGGCAGCCCTCCTGGGCCCACTCTCCAGACCACACAGCTCGCCTCTCCCAATTTCACAGCCGGGTCAGGTCTCTCCCCTCCTAAACCCTCCCTGTCCTGCAGAAGACCCCTCGTATCTCCACGTTCCTCAAGGGATTCTCCTAAACCTGGCTCTGCAGAAAGGGGCCCACCTAATCCCAAAGTACCACAGTACCCCGGCACAACCGGGACCCACCCCCCCGCGACGTGCGCAGGGACACACGGATACCCGGAGCCCCACAGACGGCCCCAGCACCGACCCCCCTGGGCACGGCGCAACGGGCCCACCGCCCCGTCCCCCGCACGGGAGGGGGAAGCGGGGACACAGACGGGCAAGAGGGGCCGCTGGAGAGAGGGGGAAGGGGCCTGCACAGCCCGCAGGGACCGGAGGCGTGAGGAAGGGCCGAGTCCCGCGGAGGAGAAACGGGCTGGGGAGCGAGGCGGGGCCGCGCAGGGACACCGCGGACACACCGGGGACGGGGAAGAGGGAGGCAGGCGGGCGAAAGGCAGGCGGGGGACAGTACGGGCGGCGCCGGGCCCAGGCGCGGTGCCGAGGGAAGGCCCGGGCGCGGGTCGGTACCTGAGGCGCTGCCCGGCTCCGCCGTCCGGTAGCTGAGGCCCCGGCCCCCGCTGCCGCCCGGCCCCCGGCCCGGCCCGTCCCCTGCCCGGCCCGCCGGGTCGGGGCTCGGGCTCGGGGACCGGGTGCGGGTCGGGCCCCGCCAGCGCCGCGTCCCCCCAGCCCGGGCCGGGCCCGCCGGGAGCAGCGAGTCCGCCGGCCGCCGCCTAGAGCGTCTCGGGCTGGGAGGACCCGGCAGGCGGGACGGCAGCCGCCAGAGAGCGCGCTAAACACGCCGCGCCGTGGCCGGAGGAAGGGCGAGGGCGAGGCGAGGGGCGGGGCCAGTGGGGGGGCGGGGCGAGGGGCTGTGCTGCGGGGCGTGCGGGAGGGGCGCGCTGGCGCCGGGGGTCCCGGGGCGATGTGAGTGGCTGAGGGGGGCAGAGGAGCGGGGGCGGGGGGGGCTTGGGGGGGTCAGTGGAGGGGGATTCGGCAGGGGTCGCTGGTGGGAGAGACAGGAGTGCGGCTGGGGAGAGGCCTGGGGCAGGAGGGGCTGCTGAGGGGTTAGTAGAGGGGAATTTGGGGGGGGGTCTGCACGGAGGGGTGCTCTAGGGGGATCGGTGCAAGGGGATTGGAGGGGGCTCGGGCAGGAGGGGTGCTGTGGGTACGGTGGAGGGGGTTTGGGGGTTTGGGGTGGGGGGGGTGCTTTAGGAGGGTGACAGTGGAAGGGGATTGTGGTGTCTGAGGCAGGTGGCCTGCATCCCCAAGCATCCCCGAGCATCCCCGAGCACTGCCCACCCCCGTTCCACCAGTATCAGAGCAGCACAGTCACAGCAGCTCGGTGCTGGGGTCCCACAGGCAGCTGCTCCCCCAGACCACCGCAGTGGGCACCATGGCTAAGCTGTGTGGGGTCCCAATGCAGCCCCAGCTGCTCTGCTTCAGCACCGAGTACTGCTGCTTCCACAGGGACGCCACCGACTGCACGCTGGTCACACCACGGTGCTTTGGCAGCAGGGAAGCCCATTGAGCCAGTGTCCTGCCTGTCACACGTGCCATGTCACAGGCATGTGCTCACCCGGTGCCCGTGGGGGACCTTGTGACGTTCCCAGGGCGATGGATGGTCCCATTTCAGGAAGCCCCGAGCAACCAATCTCTCAATTTCGGGTCCCTGTGCCCATCTCATCCCCTAAAAAACACTTTGCCTGTTGATCTTTCTGCTGTACAGAGGGATGGATGGTGGAGCACACTGAGTGTGAGCAGCAGCTGCATCACAGCTCGGGCTGGGAGCTGGCAGCGGGGAGGCAGGCGGGGGGCCCACCACCAGTACAAAGTCCATAGCAGCACACCAGCCAAGATAAAGCTGCTGTGACCAACCTCCCAGCAAAGCCAAGCTTCCCTGGCACACAGCTGATACCTTAAAGGGCCCCTGGGGAACTGCAGCAGTGCTGGTTTGGCAGCCCCAGTGGGACCCCCTCAGCAGGAAACAGAGTGGAGATGCCCCTTCTCCTCTTCCTCCAGCTTCTTTCCCTGCCCAGGTGAGATGCAGAGATGCCAACCACCCTGCAATAACCCCCACACCGACACCACCCTGCATGGCCTCTCCCAGCGGTGCCACCAGATTGCCAGGTCCCCTGGCCACCTCCTCAGACAAATGACCATGGCTTTACAGGTTTCAAATGCAGCTCCAACACTGGTCCCAGGGACCTACACAACACACAAGCCACCTGCACCCCTTGCAGCTTCCTTGAGAGCCCCAAAACAAGACACAGCTTCTTGGCAATGAGATGTTCGGACCACATGGGTGGCAAAGATATGGTCTGGTCCCTGCATATGTGGACTTTTAGGGGGATGCCGTGCCTGTGTCCATCCCCAAAGTCACATCAGCAGGCAGGAAAATCTCAGGGCATGGGAGAAAGGCATGGAAACAGAACAAAGAAGCTTTGCCTTGTGTTGGAAGCTCTGACAAATTCTGCCCTGATTCCTGCCCCAGTGCAATTGTTGTAGCTGAAGCCTGTCTAAATGGCTTTTAGGAGACTCGTCAGGTGTTCAGGGCTTGCAAAAACTAGGACATCCTGACTTGCCTCTGGCTAACTCCTTTGTGAGAGCCCAGCCAAAGTTTCTCCACCTCTAAATTGGGGTGTAATGACACTTCCCCTCTTTCATGAAGCTGTGACTCTTTCTGATCTGGGTAGGAAAATAAATCACCATAAAAGCCATCAAAACGGCAACCTGGGGTGAAACGAGCCACAGATGGAGGGAGGGACGCTTGGAAAATGAGAGGTAGCGAGAAAAACAGATGTCATCTAGAGCTCTTTCCCCTGTAGGGTTAATGTACCACCCCCCCTCCTCCTCCCCTCCGCCATCCTTTGCTCTTCCCCTCCCTGCGTGCTGCTGTGATTCCCTGCCATTGGCTGTCTCTGTAGATTTAGGCTAAAAAGCCTGTAATTAGGACCCTGGCTGACACAGATCCAGTTTCCTGGGCAGGCAGATTTAAAAAAAAAAAAAAAAAATACAACAAAAAGAGAGAGAAAAAAATGTTTCCCTGACTGGGTTTGGATGTTTTCCTTTTGCTTCGTAAAGTTTTCCCTGCTCAACGTCCATTCCCTCGTCTCCTTCGGAGCTGAGCAGGACGGCGGTGGCTGGAGTGGGGCTGGAGCAGCTGGTGGAGCTTGGAACGACGGAGACCGGGTACTGGGGTACGGGAAAAGGGCAGGTAGGTGAGGTTGGGAAGGTTTCTTGGGGTCAGTTTGCTGAGCTATGGTGCTGAGTTGGAGCTGGGGAAGAAGGTGCTTGGGAGGCGGGGGGAGAGTCTGAGGGTTGTTGTAAGGAGAAGGGGAGATGAATGAGGAGATAAGGGGGGTTTTGTGGCTGTTCTTTGGGAGAAATAAATGGGGGGGTGGGGGGAGGGTATCGCTTCCCCCGCTGCCTTTGTTTTCGGGAATATGTCCCCTGAGAGCGAGAGATCGTGTCCGCTCCATCCTGGCAGCCTCTGCCATCCCCATGCAGCCCCCTCCAGCGTGGGCAGGTGAGCAGGCATGGCCACCCGGATCCATCACCCAACAAGCAGAGCTTTCCACTGGAGGTGGCTGGACCCTGTTGCTGCATCAGGATGAAATCCGGTGGCTGCAGGGGAGGCGGGGGCGGGGGGGGGCGGTGGTCTGTCTCTTGCTTCATACCCCCGGATGTACGGATGGCTGAGTTACAGCAAGTTAATGGGTTACTGCTCCCTGATGAGAAGGAGCTCTCCCTGAACTCTCAGGATTTGGGGAAATACCCTAGGAAAAGCCCTTTGCAATACTGGCACATCCCACTGCCAGCAAACACACCATGGCGTTGGCCACTGACCCCTCCGGTGCCATATGGCAGAGCAGGATATTGAACTCCCACACCAGTCGAGTGGGGGGTGGGCATAAGCTGACCCTATACCTCCCCACTGCCCATGGGGCAGCAGCACCCAACCCTTGCTCCACCTCATACCATCACAGATCCAAAAGCCACCGTGGGCTCCTTCATGAGACAGGCTCCAGGTTTGGGCAGCCTGGCTCGGGCTGTGTTGCAGGACTAGCTGCTCCGGCTCGCCTTGCCAGACCTCAGCTTATCTCTCCCTAGAGGAGATGCGTCTTTATTGCTCTGCATCTTTTATTTCTACCAGCCTTCATTGCAGCTGTGTTGACAGGAGCTTAAGCAAAAACAGGTTATCCCGTGGGTGAGGCAGTGAACACAGGGTTGTGCCCCCAAAGCTTTGGGGGCGCTTGGAAGGGGATCTGGGGTTTTGGGGGTTTCCTTTTGTGATGGGAGCTGTTACGGTTCCTTGGGGTCACGGCGCTGGGGAGTGTCAGGTCCTTCTGAAAAATAGGCTGGAGGAGTCTGAAGGTGGGTTTTGGGAAACAGGCTTTGGTGGGGATGCAGATCAGCCCCTGGCCGTGCTGGGAACAGGGAGGCTGCAATGAATGCGAATGGGCCCAGGGTGGCTGCACTGCAAGTTAATGTGTGACCTTGGCAGGAGAGGGCCGGGAGCCCACACACGCTCCCAGAGCCAGCTGGAGATGGGGACTGCTCCTGTGGAGCTTGATAAGATTAATATTCCCATGAATTTAATCTTCTTGCACCCCAGGAGCTCTGACTGCTTCACAAAAAGAGTTGTAGGGGCTTTGGGAAACACATTTGGAGCAGGAAGGGGGACAATATGGGGTCACCAAGCCAGGCCATGCCAGCCCCAGGTCCGAAGCATGGATGGCCATTGGCAGCCATACCTACACCAAAAGGCTGTGAGCAGGCAGCGGGGCCTGGCAGGGAGGTTGCACCTCCTTCGGAGAGCATGAGGGCATTGGACAGTCACAAGGAGGGCCTGTGGGCAGGATGAGAGGCTTTTAAAGCCAACAACAGCCCCCAGCCTGCCCCCCTGGACCCTTCGCAGGGGGATGCACTTCCAGTGCCCGGGTCTACCTGGCAGGGAGGAGCAGCTCCCCAAAACTCCCTCTTGCCAACTCCCTCAACACTTGGCCCAGGCTCTCCTGTCCGTGTTTGAGTGCAGGGGCCAGCCAGGAGCATCGCTGTATCCCTTCGCCTGGAGGTGTTGAGGGAGGGCAGGAAGGAAGAGGGGACAGGGATGGGAAACAGAGGAGACAGACCTGTTGGAGCTGCCTGGCTCCTTAGCATGGGAGGCACATACCACTGTCACCGTCTGGGGCTAATTACAGGGACGTGTCTCCAGCCCAGACGGCTGCCAGCCAGCGTAATCACATCAAACCGGGCTGGGCTGGGCTCTCCGGCACAGCCCCATGGGCTCCCAGCAGCCTGGAGCCCTGACCTCGCCTCTCTCCCCCAGCATCACCCCACTGGGCTCCCCGACGATGGCCCTGGGATGAGGTGCCCTGCGTACCCTGCCACAGCACTGGCACTGCCGCTTTCCTGACTCCATGGAGCAGCAGAGGGGACTAATTACAGCAAAGCCCCAGCAGATTAGGCAAAGGCATTTTGGAGGCTTAATAAGCTGAGCGCAGCGCCGGACTGCAGTCCCACCTCCCACAGGGAGGGAAAAAGCAGAGACCTACGTTACCCAAACAAGGCAGCAGCAGAGCTGGGACCGGTCACCGAGCCCACAAAGTCCCCTTTGAGCATCCCTGGGGACACATGCCACCCTCCTGCACTGCTGTGGAGCCGGGGCTGCTTACTGGCCCAACACCAGCAGTGGCACAGTGGTCCATCAGTGTGGCCAGGGCTCTCTTTGGGCTGCAGATAGAAAGCTGGCTGAGATAATTTCATCCCTAAGCAGGTTCCAGAGCTGCTCACAGCTTTACAAGCACCATACAACCAGCCCTGGAGTCTTTCTGGACTAATCCCCAGGGCTGGCAAACCCCAAACCCTGGGAGGGAGCAAGCAGCCCTTGTGTTTTCTCCCACTGATTAGCCAATCTGCAGCGTTAATCATTGACCCAGGTGCAGGGCAGGGAAACCAAAGCTTCTTGGGACGATCTCACCCTCTCCCTGCTCCAGAGCTGGCCACGTTTGGGTACAACATCCCAGCACCCCAAGATGCTGCAGAGGAAAGGGCAGCTGGGCTGGAGGGAGCACGCTGGGAGCAGGGGCTGAGCTGGGGGTGTTGAAGCTGTTTTAGTGGGAGCGATGGGAATGCGGCTGATGGTGCTGGCCAGGACGGCCCTGACAAGGGACAGGAGGGACAAACCAGACATCCAGAAGTCACCCAGTGACCAGACACCCAGTGCAGAGGGGTGAACTGGTCTCCATGGTGGCAGTGATGCAGGAAGACCTCCATAAGTGGCCTGGGGGTCCCAACCCCATAACCTGGGCCCATGCCAAGATGGTCAGCGTACCAAACACTTCCCAGAGCGGTTTGTCAGTCCACAGTGGGCACTACACAGCGTGAAGCCCACACTGTCCTGGGGCTGTTTGGATGCAGCAACTGGGACTTGCCCCTGGAGCTGCGGCTCAGCTCCATCCCACCCGCATCCCACCCTCGCTCCCCACACCGGGGTAGGAAGCGCGGGCAGAGGGCAGCGAGCTCTGGGCTGGCGTCCAGCGAGCCCCAAGAGCCACTGCATCCCCACCTCGCTTTTGTTTTGGAAAGCCAAGCCAGGAAGGAAGTGAGCTTTGCAAAGCACCGCGTGGGGAGGAGGGGACAGGACCGGACGGGTTTCCACCACGTAACCATTAGCCAGGAGAGCTGGTGACGCTGGGCGAGACGGCCGTCCCCCCCGCCCCGGCAGGAACAGCCGCTCGCTCAGGGCAGAACAATAGCAGCCCGAGGGGAATGAATTATTTTCCACTGCACTGGGCTAGACCTCGCTCCCCTCCCACTGCCCCACTCAAGGCCAGGCTGATAGACCAGCGATTAGCTGTGCCAGCAAAGGATTGGCTTCAGCCAGGGAAAATCTCCTGCTGTGGGTGAGCAAATGGCCAGTGATGTTTCCCAAAACCTGTTCCAGCTTGAGCATGGACACTTGGGGTGTTCTGTGCTGTTTCACCCCATCACCATCCCTTCAGCTCTTCCTGCATGGCAAGTCCCCTGCCCTGAGGAGCACCCGTGTCCCCGGTGGGGGTTTGCTTACAGCCCCTGCAGAGAAAGGAGCAGCCTCCAAAAGCCCTCAGACTTCTACAGGGGTTCAGCCAAGAGCATGGAGGTCATGGTGGTGCTGAGCATCATCCTGGCTGGACCTGCCCTGAGGTCTCTTCCTGGGATGAGGGGCTGCTTGTCCTGCTGCCACATGGAGACAGGTCCACGCTAGGCAGGTGGGATGATACACGTCCTGAACCCCTGCTTCCCACCTCACCAAGGGTCTCAGCAGCCCTGATGCTCTCTCCCCAGCTCATGTCCCTGCCAAGCCCCGCATGGCCCCAGCAAGACGAGCGTCCCCCCTGTGGCACCCCCACCACTCTCCCACCAGCCTCATCCGACAGCGACTCCGGCTGTGCCCTGGAAGAATACCTGGAGCCCCCCGCAGACCTCGCTCCTCCCGAGGTGGGCAGCTCTCACACAGCTCCCTTCACTCCTCGCTCTCCCCTGGCCCTTTGGGTGCCATCCACGGGTAGTACCCACAGCCCAGCACACCCAGCCCTGGGATAAACCACATTTTTAGCAACCTCAACCAATGCAGCTCGATCCCCCTAAAAAATCTGCCTGTGTTTCTCTCTCCCTCACATCTCAAGGTCCCGGTGTGCTTCAGCACCTGCTCACCACAGCCTGTCTCTCCAGCTGATGGGATCCGGCTCCGTGCCAGAGCCCTCCTGCAGCAGCTGCCCCCTCAGGACTGCGATGTAAGGCCTGTGTTTTTTGGGGTGTTACCCACCCTGGGCTTTGCTCACCCTACATCCCTTCACCTCCACCTCCCCATGCAGGAGCGGTACTGCCCTGACCTTGCTGAGGAGGAGAAGAGGCAGCTGCGGGCATTCAGTGCCCAACGGAGACGGGAGGCCCTGGGTCAGGGGCTGGCATGTCCTGTGCCAGGTCCCTGCCATGGCTGTCCCTGCAAGAAGGTGAGATGTCCCCACCCACCAACCCTGGTGCTCAAAAAGCAACTGGTCCTCAAAAGCCAGCCTGGCTCCAAACCCTGCATCCCTCTGCCTTGCAGTGCGGCAGGAGGATGAACAAAGGAGACCCAGGGATTTCGGCATCCCAGTCGGGGGACCAGTTCTGGCATCCATCCTGCTTCTCCTGCCACTTATGCCACCAGCCCCTAGTAGATCTCATCTACTTCCAGCAGGATGGGAGGATCTACTGTGGCCGGCACCATGCCGAGCTCTTCCGACCCCGCTGTGCCTCCTGCGACCAGGTGGGTGCCAGGCAGGGGAGAGGCTTTTACCTCCCTTTTGCTGTTGTTAAAAGCTCCTGTGCTTGGCTGGTGGGGGGGCTGCAAAAGCAACAAGAGATGCTAGTGGGGAGGAGGAAAGGTTCTTAGCTGAGCCTGGCAGAGATCCCAGTGCAGGGGCACAACAGCTCCTCCTCTTCCATTGGCACCACAAAGCATCCTCTGGGCTCGAGGTTTTCCAGCCTGGTGCTTAGAGGATGGGTCTTTCCATCCCCCCTTTAGCTGATCTTCATGGAGGAGTGCATCGAGGCGGAGGGCCGGCGCTGGCACCTGGAGCACTTCTGCTGCCTGGAGTGCGATGTGCCCCTGCGCGGGCAGCGTTACGTGATGAAGAGCGGCCGGCCCTGCTGCCACAGCTGCTTCGAGAGCCTCTTTGCTGAGCCATGCCAGGCCTGCGGAGACCCCATCGGTATGGTCCATCTCCCCCCTTCCCCAGGACAGGGCGCAGCAGGGTTTTCCCTGCCCAGGCAGGCAGGACACAGTCTGGAAGGGCTGTGGAGCCTGAGCCCTGCGGCTCAGTGCGGAGGACGGGTTTTGGCACGCGGTGGTGGGAAGAGCCTCCCCCCTCACCTGCGGTTGCCCTTCAGGTGCCGACAGCGAGAAGGCCACCCACCAAGGGCTCCACTGGCATGCCCAAGCCACCTGCTTCTGCTGCAGCCTCTGCCGAAAGCCCCTGTGTGGGCAGCCCCTCACCACCCACCACGGCCGGCTCTTCTGCTCCGAGACCTGCAGCCTGGGGTGGGATGCTTCCTCCACCGCCTCCGACTCCTCCGACTCGGCTTTCGCCTCAGCTCCATCTCCTGACTCAACACCCCTCTCCCGAGCCGGTCCCACGGGCAGGACCGCATCAGGGACGGGTAGTACCTTGGCACCTGGGGGATTGCAGGCAGCGGGTGGAAGGGACGGGTGGGGATACCACTGCTCCACTGGCTGTGTGGTGGGAGGGGTGTGGGAGAGAAGCCAGGCTCTGCTCAACCCCTGAGTGCTTTGTGGGGTATGTTGTGGGGTATGTTGCTTGGGTACAGCCCACCCCAGGGCTGTGGCAATGGCAAAAAGCCCCCAGCCCACCTCCCACAGTGGGGACTGGAGGTTTGGTTGGTACAACTCTCCATCGCTCCCCAAGGCAGCCCTCGCTGCATAAGGGGCTGTGGCAGGACACACTCAGCCTTCCCCTTCCTCAACCAACCTTTCTTTCCTTCTTCTAGAGACTGTTTTGGATCAGGCCCCTCTGCATCCTGCATTCAGGAGCCTGGAGGACCACGGAGCAACTGCTAAGGAGCGGAGCAGGGATGCTGTGCGTGCAGGGATGCTAGGACCACTAGCTAGCCACCCCGTTGCCCCCCAGCCCAGCGCAGAGGGTTCCAATGAGCCTGGAGCCTTGGGCCACCCACTTTTGGGGGGCCTGGACCCCCAAACACCCGCAGGCAATGGAAACCCCAACTTCCAAGCGGGCACAGCCCCTGCCCAACACAGCCCATGGCTGGAGGACACTGACCTGCAGGACATCACGGAGGAGGATGACTCCTGGTGTCCCACCTGCTCTTCATCTTCAGACTCGGAGGAAGAGGGTTTCTTCTTTGGGAAGCCCATCCCCAAACCTGGGATGGGCTCTCTGGGCAGGGAGCCCCTGGGGAGGGCTGGGGGCAGGACGTCGAAGGTGCGGGGCAGCAGCAAGCACTGCATCGTGTCCTAGCAGTTGGAGGGCAGGGGGTGGGAGCGGAGGGGTTCCTTGGCCAGCACTGCCAGCCCCTGCCATAGTCCAACATGTTCCAAATGTGTTTTGGATGCAGCCCAAGGCTGGTGGGGAGAAGCTGCTGAGATCCTTCTTCCCAGCAGCTCCGGGCAGAGCACAGCCTGCAATTCCTGCCAGGCTCCTGCAATTACAAACAGGTAAAGCAAGTAGAGAGCAGGGAGCCAGCACCCTGCACCATGGCTCCCATCCCAGCCAAGGCAGCAGCCCCCCAGAGCAGCTGCACACGGGGGGAGGGGGCAGCTGTGGATTTAAGACAAGGGCCGCTGCCTGCATTGCCCTGCTGTGGGGTGCTGCCAGGGACCGTGGGGATAGGAGGGGAGCTGGCTGCCAGAGTGGGATCTTTCCCTGGGACACCTCTTTGAAGGAGATAAGCTCTCCATCCCTGGTGGCACGCTGTCCCCTGCCACCACAGGGAAGGGGATGGGAGGGGGATGGGGAGGTGAGGGCGTGTATTTCGTTCAAGGTTAACTTGGAGTGATGCCCAGTTGGGCACTGTCAGTCTGGTTGCCTTCAGCATACTGAACTATCACAGGGACGGATGCATACACAACGTGATACACTGTCAGTCGGTGAGCTACCACAGCCACGCTTCCAGGGTCTGGTCACAGTCAGTGAGAACTGTTGTGGCCAGATTTAATGGGCAGCACAGCTGATTAAAGCAACAGATACACAGGTTCTCTGGATGGCTGGTGATAAATTTACTCTCTGAGCAAAGCACATGCAGATACCAAGAGGATGAGTGATGATGAGTGATGCTGCTTGGCTACGAACACATTCAAAGATAGCAGGTGATTCCATAGAGATTTCCAAGGTTCCCACGGAGGCACTTGACATAACCAAGTGTTTGAATCTTACCCAAAGGCGTCCTGATGCGGGGCAAGAGATGCTCAGCCCATGCTGATCCCAGAAGTACCCAACGATGGTATCTTGCCATACACAATGGGATCTTCCCTAACATTCTCTCTCCCTTAAGCTATTTTATATCAGTTTCTACCTTTCAGGTGGAGCTCAAGTGACTCCACTCATCCTCTGTTAGGATTGGTGTGAAGCTTTTTCACCTTGCTTTTAAAAGTATAGACTAGAAGAACTGAAAGCAGCAGCTCAGCGAGGGGTGGTTACACCTTGGAAGTGGGTAGCTTTAGGGATGGAGGCAGGTTTTGGTATTCTAACAGCCAGAGTTCACCAGAAGGACAGCATTTTGTCAAGACCCATGACAGACCATTAGGCCAGGGTAGCAAATATCCAGCCTATCGATTCCATTGACCTTTCAAGTTCCCAGACTGTCACAGAGCCCGGCCATGGAGCCTCCACTCCATGCAGTTCCTCCTTAGAGCCAGCACATCAAGCTCCCCTGATGCTCCCAACCTCCAAGATCACCTTGGGAACTTACCTTCAAAGGGATTTTGGGTGTTGTCAGTTGCTCTTCACCCTGGAAGTTTCTTGAATGCTGAACCCTTTCTTAAAGCATTGACATCAAGTTCTAAGTCACTTCCAGTCATTATTCCCCAGCTCTGATGCTGCTGCAGGCGAAGCTCCAACAAAGGCTGGCTGAGACCCAACCCCAGGAGAGCTACTTCTGCCCTGCTCCTCCCCAGCCCCAGATCGCTGAGGCGTTGACTATGGGGGTGTGATACCTGTGGCTGGGGGTCCCACATAGTAGGTTTGGGATGGGGGGTCTGGCGTGGGACCCCTCCCCATGCATGCTGGTCCCAGATGAGCAAGACCAGAGTGAGAGCAGAGATGGGCTGCAAAGACAACATATAGTTTATTTTTAGATTTGAAACCCAGAATAATGCCTGGGCTTCCAGGGAACGTCCCTGAGTGGGGGGCAGGTCCCCAAAGCCATTCTCCCTCCCATCACCCTCCATCCAGTAAAACCAGCCCCCCCTTTTGCTGTATATATAGGTCTCGGCAGGGCTAAAACAAAGCACTCCCCCCACCCCAATCCATGGCAGGGCTGTGCCAACACATCACCTTGACCCGAGGGCTCAGCACCACCAGCAGCACCCCAATGTGCTGGCATGACCCCTGCAACCCCCCGCAAAACCCAGCTGGTGAGGGCTGCTGCTCATCCTGCCCCCCCCCTCCCCTCAGCAGCTGAGGTTGGCCGAGTCGTAGCTGTTGATGAAGTCCTCCAGCTCCTGGAGGTGATGGATCCGGCCTTGGCGAAGGTTGGCTCTCAGCGCCAGCGCCAGCGCTGCCTCCATGGAGGGCTCCTTCTGCAGCAGCATTGTGGCCACCACTGCGATGGTCAGGCTGAACTGCTGGTACGACTGCAGGGCAGCAACACGGCATCAGCACAGGGCACCCCAAAACCTCCCTGCCAGCAGCCTGCTGCACCCCCCAGGATATTTTATTCCCCCCTCAGGGCTGGTCCACAAAGTCCCCAACAGCATCTGAGCCCCTTCTTGCCAACAAGCCTCTTCTCCTGCAACCACCCTCTCCCGGTCACCCCAGCAATACCAAATTCACATCCCCATCACTCAGCAGCACTTCTCCCCGCCACGGTGACTCAAAGGGTCCTATAGGACAAACACCCCCCAACCTGCAGTCACTCCCAGACCCCTTCACGCCTCGGCCAGAAGCCACCAAGATTCACCAGCTCAATCTCCTCCTTCCTGGCGAGGACGGCAGCCGAGCGGAGGTCTGTGCTGTGCAGGGAGGGTGCCAGGAGCGTGGAGCAGAGCTGGCGACGGCTGCCCGCAGCCTGGGTGGTGGAAAAGGCAAGGAAGGGTCAGATGCTTTGATGGGGAGAGGGACTGGGCAAGGCTGGGGCTAAGACAGGGCTGCCAGTACCCATTACTGGCCTGGGACTGGTCACACTGGCTCTCTGGGGTGCCCATTTGCCACGCTTCCCTCGGGTGTGGGTGCTGCCCCTCGCCTCCTCTCCACCCCAGCCCTGGCCAAGAGCCTCACAAGCAGATTTCTCTTTCCCATTAGGCAGTAATCAAGCCACTCTGCAATGCTCTTGTTTGCTTCATTACGGCTCGAGTCCCAGGGTTGTTTGCCCTCCTGCATGCTCTGAAGCCTCTAGTTGTTTTTCTGGCCTTTCTCCCAGCTATCTCCCGTTATCAGCATCTCTGGCACAGCCAGAACCGAGGCTGACACAGGCTCTGCCTCCAGACAAAGCAGCACTTTAAGCCCAGCCCATAATCCTGCAAATGGGGAGGTGGGATGGATCCCCATTCACCCCTCCTGGGCCACAGCAGTTTTCCTTAGCCCAGGAATACTGCCCATGCAGGGACCTGGGGACACCTCAGGGTGAGCATGGGGGGAGCAGAGGCACCCTGACCCCGTACCGGCTCCTTCTCACCGGACCCAGAAGGGTGCTGGGTCCCTGGTGAGGTCTCTGGCGCAGCGTGGGTATCGTAGCAATCCTGGCTGGGCTGTGCATTGGTCTCCGTGGTAGCTCCTGGGGGGGCCTGAGGATTTTCGGATGGCTGAAGGCCACCAGGAAGCTGTAGGAGACAAAGTGGCTGGGGAAGGAGAGCAGCGGCTGTGCAGGGAGCCGGCGGTGCCAGCACACCCCAGCCAGCAGCAGCCGCCTCGCTGGGCTCTCCCCTTTGAGGGGGTACAAGCCACGGAGGTGCCCACCACATGCTGAGACCCACCTCATGCTTGGCAGTTTCTGCCTCAGTTTCTCCAGCCGTGCTTGGCAGAGGCTGCTGGCCCTGGGAACGCGGGCAGAGCTCAGTATCCACACCTCCAGCAGAACAGACCTTCTCAGGAGGGTCTGGAGCAGCTGTTGGACCATGAGGATGGGACCCACCACCTGCCCCAGCCTTAGGGACACTTTGGTTGCACAGCTCTACCTGCACAAAGTGTTATGGATTCATTGCAGAGCCCACAGAGAGGGGAAGAGAGCTTTGCAAAGGGGACTGCCAGGTCCCACCTTCCCCTGGACATGGCTTTTGGGTGGGATGAGGATTAGCTCAAACCTCGAGGTGCTGCCCTGTGCTGGCACAGTTCTCCTCCTTTGGTGTCGGCAGCTCTGTTTCCAAAGCAGAGGAGCCCTGGCTGTGGTTGTCCATGGGTGTCTGAGCAGCTTCTGCCTGGACCTGGGGACACACAATAGTGTGAGGTTGGGGACACACATCTGGCTTGGGAAAAAGAGCTGGGGGACAGGACAGACAAGGTGCTGAACCCCAAAGGAAACCACAGGGATTTGCAGCTCCAGAGAAGAGTCAGGAAAACATCCCTGCCTGGCAAAGAGACAGCAAGGTGAAGAGCGAAGGGGCTGGATGTGAGAGAGAAGAGGTCACAGTGGCCAAAGAGATGGGGACCTCTGGGGATGTGAGCATCCCTGCCTGCCCCCAGAAAGGGGATCTCCTAGCCTGGAGAAGAGAAGGCTGTGGGGGGACCTCATTGCAGCCTTCCAGTACCTGAAGAGAGCTTATAGGCAGGAGAGGATTCGACTTTTTAAAAGAGCAGATAATGGCAGGACAAGGGGGAATGGACTAAAGCTAAAGGAGGGAAGGTTTAGATTGGATATTAGGGGGAAGTTTTTTACGGAAAGAGTGGTGAGGTGCTGGCACAGGCTGCTCAGAGAGGTAGTGGATTCCCCATCCCTGGAGGTGTTCAAGGCCAGGTTGGATGGGGCCCTGGGCAGCCTTGTGTAGCTCCAGGCCTGGAGGTTGGTGTCCCTGCCTGTGGCAGGGGGGTTGGAGCTCTGTGATCCTTGGGGTCCCTTCCAACCCAGACCATTCTATGATTCTATGATTCTATGATACCTGTGTTGCTCCTGCTGCCTGCTCTGGCTCTGCAGCCTCCATCACAGCCTGAGGATGGGTATCTGGGCTCTTCAGAGGGGTGTTAGCTGGTCTGGGGGACTCTGGAACCTTTCCGCTCATTGCCGGTAAGCCCTGAGGGAAACCACACTGGTGAGGGGCACGGCAGCACCACGCAGGGCTGAGACTGTGCAAACTCAGGTCACTGCTGGGTGCTGGGATGAGGGCTGGGGACAAGTAAAACCTGAGGTGTCTGCTCCCTGCTCTGTGCATCAGGTTTGGGGGAAAGAAGTGGCTGGTGAGCGTCAGGGGGGTGCTCCTCTTCTCTGACCCTCGGCTGGCTTGTCCCAGAGAGGGAAGGAGAAGTCCTGGAAGGAGGCATTTTCCCTGCGGAGCAAGAAACACCATGGGAGCGACTCCTTGTTCTGCCCAAGGTGCTGGGGAGTACCGAGGAGGTGTGTACAGCACCGGGCCCCTCGCAGTGGGTACAGCGTTTGGGACAAACCTAAGGAGGGTGAGGGACACGGGAGCTGCTGGACCAGGGTCAACTCGCGGTGGTCACGGCGAAAGCGTCGGAGGCGTTTCCCATCACGAGAGGGCCTGGATGGGCAGCTATCCTGGATGCTGCTTTGCTCACTGCAGGAGCAAAGTGGGTTGAGGGGGTGGTTAGGTTGGAAGAGGTCACTGGGAAACCCCCAGCCCACCTTGCATAGGGTCAGCTGTGCACCAGAGAAGAGCCTGGCCCCCATGCCCCTCCTCAACGTGCCACAGCTACGCGGTGCCCCCTGTGCTCCCCACCCTCGCCGTGGGCACCCACCATAGCAGTCTGGCTGGAGGCCTGGGTAGGTGCTGCTCCTTGTTGGGTACTTCAGGCTGGAGAAAGTATATGGGGACGGGCTGCAGCTGCTCCTGTGGGAAGGGGGTGGGTTTAGACACGTATCAGGAGAGGGGATGCTGAGACCGTGGAGTGGAGAAGCCAGGCTGCCACACTACTCCCAGTGCCGTGCAGGGAAAGCTGTCCCTGTGCACTGTCCTTGTCACCATGGTAGGGAAAGGTCCAGTCCCATTTCACCCCGCCCTTGGCCTCCATTCCACAGCCACAGCCACCCACTGGCCCACCAACCCCACCTCACCAGGTACAAGCCCTCCCTGAAGTGGTCCTCAAGTCCTCGGTTTTCTCCTCTGTCATCCCAAGGGGGTGGCAGGGGATAGTCATTTTCCCATCTCCTGTCCTCCTTGTTCCATGGGAAGTTGGCAGGTTCAGGGAGAAGTCTGTGGTCCCAGACACCGGGCTGCAATGGCAGATCACTGCTGGTGAGGAAGGTGGCATGCTGGGGTAGCCTCGCTGCTGCCACAACCCCCCAGCCCACCTCTCCCTCACTGGGGGCCAGTCCTCTCTGAAGCGGTCCTCAGGCCCTTGGATGTCTAATCCATCATTCCAGGAGGGGGGCAGGGGACAGTCCTGGGCTGCTCATCTCCCGTCCTCCTCATTCTCATACAAGTTGGCAGGGCCAAGGAAGGGTTTGGGCTCCCAAGGTGGGGGTGGGAGACAGTCCTGGGCTGCCCATCTCCTGTCATCCTCATTCTCATACCAGTTGGCAGGGCCGGGGAAGGGTTTGGGCTCCCAAGGTTCAGGCTGCAATGGCAAATCACCAGCAGAGAGGATGGCAGCTCACAGGGGTGTTTGTTTTGCTGCTGTATCCCACAGCTCCTTCTGCTTCTCCTACTCTCAGGGTAGCACCGCACAGCTCCTCACCCCAGCCCCAACCCCCTTACCGGGTACGATCTGCCCCTGCCCGCCCTCGACAAGTGCTCCCAGGACAGCTTGTCCCACATGTCCTGGGGATGGTGTGCGTAGGGTAGGCGTGATCCAGCCTGCCAGGGGCCGAGCTGCGGAGAGAGGACAGGGAGATGAAAGCAGGATGATACCCTCACCTTCACCCTTGCACCAGACAGGCGCTGAGCAGATATGTGAAGCCAGGAATCCAGCCGCCCTCCTCACCCAGATAAGGTCCCAAAGGACTCCAAATTCCTCCCCATACAGAACCAATGCTCTCCCAGCTCCTCTGAGTCCCGAGCGCTGCAGCAACAAGCACCCATCCTTGCCCCATGAAGCTCCTCCACTCCCAACCATGCTGTGACAGTCCCAGCCGCACGGCAGCGGGAGGGTCACGGAACCACCCACCTCCCTGAGGAGGCCCCTCCTGAAGCCCAGTGGTGAGAACATCTGCCCAAAAGCTCGTCCTGGTATCGGTCCCGGTGAGGAGAAGGGCCCCAGCTGTGAAGGGAGAGGCCAAGGTGAGCACATCTCAAGGCATGTCACTGTCGGCTCAGGGACCGCGGCTGGTCGGGTGCCACCTGCAGCGCTCCTGGCCCTGCCGAGCCTTGAGCATCGGGGGCACCTCCTGTGCCACACGGCACCGCCGCCAGCGAGGACCCACAGGAGACGCATGAGATGGGGGCCACACGGACCTGCTGCCCATCCCAGAAGGGGACAGAGGTCCTGGGGCTGCCTCCTTGGCACCAGGCACCCCGCACCCTGCCTGACATGGCTCCCTTTGCCTGCTCGTTGCCACGTTTCAGTCGCTCGCAGCGAATCCCACAGGTCACAGCACCCAGCAGCACCTCCCTGCTATTGTCATGTCCGATCCTGGCTGAGATCCCTCCCTTCCCAACACATGGAACTTGGCCAAGCTGTCTGACGGGTGCTCCCGGCCAGCCTGGCACTGTGGCAGGGGTGTAAGCCCCACTCCAGGCTGTCCCTGCCCATGCTGCTCCCACAGGACAGCCTGGCACAGACACGGTTTGGGCTCTCCATAGGGGCAAGGAGGCTCAAACAAAGCTCCCAGGCTCCCCAAAACAGCCTCCGTGGCTTCCCCACCATCTGGTGTCAGAGATGGGGGCTTATCACAAGGGTCATCACCCATCCCAGTGAGCAGGGGACGCTCCCGCCCCAAACCACCCCACCCCAGCCTGGCCCCAGTGGGCTCCTAGAGCCACCAGTTAACCATCAGCACAGGCACCACTCCTCGTTTCATGGGAACTGTGCTAGCGCAGGACAAGAGCAAAGGAAAAAAACACTTCTGTCCCTAAATTCAGGCTTTACCTGGCAGATCGGTCCCAAGTGACCCTGGAAAGCAGCTCACCCGTCTGGAGAGACAAAGCATCAAGGAGCCTTGCACGGAGACTCCCACACACCAGCTCCCTGTCACCCCTGGGGCTGCCCTATCTTCCTCCCCTCCGCATTTGCTGAATGCAAACCAATAGCAAGCGACTGCTGATGGCAACCAGGTGCTAATTCCCACCCCCACCACCCTCCCCTCCTTCCCTGGAGCTCCCTTGGAGCTTGGAAAGCCGAGCTGTGATACCCTCCAGGAGCTTTAACTCTCCTTTGCAGAGCATCTCCTTCCACTGATTTCTGCTGAGAAGAAACACTGAGGAGCAGACAGACACCCCCCCCCTCCTCTCGCTCCTCTGCCTGGGGTGGTGGAGAGGGGTTTTTGGGGTACTTTTCCCCCCTAAAAAAGCTGCAAAGGGGTCTGTGGAGGGGGGCGGTGGGGGGAGGAAGGGGGGGGGTGTGGGGAAAGGCCAGACCCCGCCAGGGGGGAAGGTGTGGGTAGCGGTTTAAGCTCCGCAGACTGGAGCAGAGGCGCAGGACGGGGCGGAAGGGTAAGAGCGAGTGTGGGAACGAGGAACAGCCGAAGGTTCGGACGGGCCGGGGAGGACGGAGAGCACGGGACAGGCGCTTCCCGAGGACTGCGACACGCCGCGCCAGTCCCGCCGGTGCTCGCTGCCCAGCGCTGCCCTCGGGCGCACCGGCGGCGGGAGGTGGGGGGGGGGGGTGCGGAGGCACGTCCCGGCTCCGGGATCCAGCCCCTGGCAAAGCCCCAGCCGGCCGTGAGGCCGCTCCCCACGGCTCGGTCCCTCTCGCACCGTTACCCCGGATCCCCGTCGCGCCCGCACCCCTCTGCCAGCCCCGGCGCGGCCGTGCGGGGCTCAGCCGGCGGAGGGAAAGGGAAGGGGGGGTAGGGGGTTCACCTGGCTGCACGGCGGGTCACACCGTTACTCCCCAGCGCCGGTCCCGCACCCTGCGCCGAGCCCCGCAGCGGCGGGGCCGCGCTCTTCCGGGCGCCCCGCAGGCCACGCCCCCTCCCCGTGCGCGGGCAGTCGCGTGCCGCCACACCCCCCACTCTCCCCGCCCCAACCTCGCGAGCCACCGGCGGTGGGCGCTGCACGTGGCGGAGCCCCTTTCTGCCCGCCGGAAGTGACGGCATCGCGCGGCGGCGACATGGCGGCGGCGGCAGCAGCAGCGGCCGGGCCGGCGGCCGCGGCCCCGCGGGGGCTGCGCGGGTGGGTGCGGAGCGTTTACCGCTTCGCCACTGACCGCAACGACTTCAGGAGGTCGGTGCCGCTCGAGGGCGGGCGGGCTCAGGGGCGGGAGCCGGCGCTGCCCATCTCTCCCCTTTCACTCCCAGGAACCTGCTGGTGAACTTGGGGCTCTTCGCCGCCGGAGTCTGGGTCGCCCGGAACCTGACGGACATCGACCTGATGGCACCGCAGCCCGGCCCTTAGTGGGGGTGAGCCCGCGGGGTGGGAGGGAAGCCCGGGAGGTCGCAGGGGCGGTGGGGGGGCGGCCGAGGGGGCTGTGAACTGCTGGGCCCAGCGGTAAGGCTTCTCTGACCGCGGGTCTGGAGCCGGCCCCGCAGAACGGGGCCGGCGCCGCCCAGGCCCGGCCCCAGGGGGGCTGCAAAGCCCCAAGCGGTCGTGATTTGTATGAAGAGTTGCAAAGCTGGAGTAAACTGCGGCCTGGCAGGAGGCCGGGACCAACCTCATCTTAATTCCGCGTAACTGTTGCCTAGGGCAGGAGGAGCGCGGCGAGGGAGAAGAGCTCACTCACCTTCCCCACACACGAGGCCCACAAGCGATGCCTGAGCTGGCATACGTTCCCCTGCATTCACCGGAGTGTGTTGTATTCTCGGCAGAGCTGCTACTCGCACTTCCCAAAGCCGCCACGCTTGAAGCAGCGACGGGGGCGGGGGGAACCTTGAAAGTGTGAGAGGGAGCATTTCTCTCATTCTGTGAGGCACAACCGGAATAGTTTTCTCAAGGCTGTGAAGCCACAGTGTGTGGAATCCTCTTTTGTACTCCCCCAGATGTTTAATGATCATTAAAGCATAGAGAATAATGACACAAGCCACCAGCATTTTATTGTGTTTTTTGTTGTTTTGTTTTTTTTAATAAGAAACTTCAGCTTACAAAAACAAGGTGTAAAAAGAGTAAAGATTTACAAAAAAATCATAAAAACATGATTTATATTTCACACCCAAAAGACAAAGGAACAAGTCCAGTCCTGGGTTGTAAGCAGGACGCATAAGCTACTGATTTAAAGGAAAAACAAAACTCTGGCAAAGCCCTAGGTAAACCTCAGAAGGTTTCCTGGGTAATGTGTGGACGAGATAGAGCTGGGATGTGAAGGAACGCTGACTGGGTGTGGGAAGAAGCTGCTGTTTGGTGTTGCATAGCATTTCAGTGCCCTGAAGACCATGGCTTGCCGTTACCACCTTGAAAGTCCAGCCCTGGGTGGTGAGGCTGTTGTGGGGACACCACGTGAGGCTGATGTGGGAGCTGTGGCTGTGATTAATGCTTTTTATGTGGCAGCTCCTCCAAGATGCTTATTTGTAGAGCAGAATAACTTCCCAGCCCTGAGTGTTACGGCAGTAGGACTGTGACATGGCTTCAGATTCTTTGGACAGGGTTTTTTTTTGTTAAGTTTTAAGACATTCTTCTGAAGCAGCACTGCCTCCACGTTTTGTGACTGAGAACTGCCTCCTTACCTGCCTTACCTCCTTCCCCCTACCCATACAGGCTCTTAAAAATGCTGTTTTCAAAGCAGGTGATTTTAACATCCTGTAAAGAAATTAAAGTTCTTTTGAAGTATGGATAATCCCAAGTGAGGCAGAAACAGTTTCTGCAGGAAAAGGGGATTAACTAGAACATTGAAGTCACTTTATAGTTAATCTTAGTTTTGATTTAGAATGCACTAATCTCCTCCTGAGGTCTGGGTTCAGGCAGAGGGCAGTTCCTGCAGTTAAGTACATAAGGCTGCCGTAGGTCACTCACTGGATGTAGTATTAACAAACCTTGACTAAAATAAAAGCTGCTGAACCCACAATTGGGAGCAGCATGCTTGCACCAAGCTGTGAGACAGCTGGACAGATTGCCAGAAACATTCAGTAAATTAACTGGATTCTCTTGTCACTTGCTGCTGCCCGGGAGTGTCCTTGAAGCAAAGGCAGCAGCCTCATTCACCAGCAGAGCAGGGAATACATCAGCTTAAGTCATTAGTGATGTAAGTACCAGCAACTTGAAACAGAAACTAGAGGCTGCTCTGACTTAAAGCCCTCCCAGAAGTCACCGAAAAATGAGGAAAGCCACCCAAACTCCAGCCTGTCTCCTCCCCCAAGAAGGCAGCGCAGCATTTCCCTCCTGTCCTCAGGGGCTGCCAGGGGATTTCATCCTGCAGGAAAGCTCCTACCCAGCCTCTGCCAGCAGTACCCTTCCAGCAACCTTAACTTAGAGCAGGATTAACGTTTTTAAAGTGCCGAAGATTAGCTTTAATTCTGCCCTTCCTCAAGTCAACAGTGAAGCTTCCAGGGCATTAGCAGAAGCAGGGTCTCCCCAGCAGCATTCTGCCCAAGCCTGTCACACCCTAAGGGAGCTTTCCTGGGCAGCACTCTGCTCTCTGAGAAGCTCTTTTAAGTTTCTTTTAGGGAAAGGCAGATGGGTTAAAAAAAAAAAGTTTTACTGGAAACAAACTGCCCCACTTGTTGCTTTTCTGTAAACTGCTCATCAGATGTGTAGAAGTTTGTGGCTTAAAGAGTTTGTCACTGCTTAACCAAAGCTGAAGTTAAGCAGGGAAAAAAATAGGACCTAATTCTCCTTTACATGGGCTGGAGGTTGCCAGTGTAAAGTTACTCTAGTTTTGCACGTATGATAAGCTAGGTGAAACCCTGGTTTTCATATGGGAATACGAGGTTCATCTTAAAATAGTCTTAAGGGCTCGGTGTAGTAATGCCATTCAAGAAAGGTAAGGAGAGTGCAGATGGTACTTGCCATGAAAATGCCATTCCTAAATAAGAGGTACAGAGTTATGCAGTCCAAACTATACCAACTGTGCAAAAAAGAATGAGCCTCCCAGGTGGTTATCCGAATTTCACAGCTGCCAATTCTGTTTGGTGCTGCACCATGAGCCTGCGGTGACAGGGTTGTGGTGCAGAGCTCCAGCAGGCCCTGCCGTACATTCTTTAACCTTGCCTCACAGCCGATCTGTACTCACAGCTGTAGCGGTACAAATGATCCCCCCAGTAGGCATGAAGTTACCTAAGTAAGGCTAAGCCTGAATACTGCACCCTGCCCACATTGGAGGGATGTGCTTGATCCAGGAGCCACATTCAGAAGCCCCACAGTCCCTTAAAGATGGGAGAAAGCAGCTGTAAAGCAACAACAGAGCCAAGAGGAGGGGTTTTCTACTCCAGGTTCTGCCAAGTCCTAGTCTGACAGGTCGGGGTGCAGCTCTTTAGAGTGGGGGAAAAATAATGAAGTCATCGCCTGCTGCTATATTTACCAAGACTAAAAATTACAAATCAAATTAAAATCATCAACTGTACCATCTCCTTCCTCACTTCCAGCTATGGAAGTGATGTTGAGGGCTTTAAGGAGGCAGCTCCTTTACAGCACTTGAGAATTTGGGGTACTGTTCCCTAGGAACTGTAAAGCCTCATGGAAAAGCACTGTTCATTCTGCCATTGTCAGGCTACTGATCAGAGGAAGGTTTTGCCACAGAAATGAGGTTGCCGCTAACATGTGTCTGCCTGCAAAACACACAGTCCTCCAAGATGCAAGGTCCCCTTATCAGTCGCTTCCTGTTTCTATCGTGGGGCTGTGCTCAGCTTGGCTTTTTTTTTTTTCCTCTTCCCCCATTTTTCCTTTTCCTGGCTGGTTCATCCACCCCAATTCCTTCTCTATAAAATCCAGCCCTTTGCTGGAACCACAATGCCCTCTGCATCCCACACAAGCTTCAGAACAATAACTATTTAACAGCGGTCAGTCAGTCTTGGGCCCATCAGACTGGTTCCTAACATACATCTCAAAGCTCATTTTTAAGACTTGAGAACTCTTTTGAAAGTATTTTGGCCCACCCAAAGTAAGCAGAACCCATACACACATGCACACACCAAATAAAAATCAGGAGCAGCCTAAAGGTGTAGCCCTCAAATCAGCCTAAAGGCGTAGCCCTAAAATCAACCAAGACAAATAATCACTAGTTAGCGCAGGTGCCTAATGTATGGAGCTTTTCATGATTTTAACATGTGGGTTTAGCAGTTTAGAAGCTTGCTAGAGTGCTTCACACCCCCATCTCAATAAACAGGTATCGGTTTTAATGTAGCAGACCCCAAAAAGCCCCACTGAATTGAAGGTTTATGTTCCTAGAGGCAATGAATTCCTGACCTAAATCCATCCTATCTCATCTCAAACGTACTGAAGGGATCAGGTGCATGCACAAAGGCAGCTGGTGCTTGGATTTTACTATTTCCCCTGAAGAAGGGACACTTGGCCACTTCACCAAACTCAACACTGAACCTTCAGCACGTTAGATTAACGCAGGCAACTCCACAGCATGCTTTTGCTCAGCATTTGCCAGGCTGATAAGAGGAAACCTGTGCAAATACTGCTATGCAAATGGAAAATGTGGTTTTCTTTTCTAAACCAGCAGTTAGCATTAGGTTTGTAAAGCAAGGTGCTTCCCAAAGCTAGAGCAACTCTACCATAAACCCCACTGGAGCTTTTAATGCTTGCTCTATGCTACAGGCTCTGATGGATGTCAACTTACAGACCTGACCCGAGGGGGTCTGTGTGGACCCATGAAAATCTAAGCAGCCAAATCTAATCCCCCTTTGCTATTTGAATTATTACAAATAGAGGGATTTCAAACATATAACACTAAAACACTTGCGTCTGAGCTCGCTGGTGAAGTTCACTCATGGCTATGAAACCTGATGATGCTGGTGATACTGAGGCCTTATAAAAACACACAGATCTGCCTGCTGCTTCAGCCAGGAGGGGGAAATTCATCACTTGTTTCCCAATGTTTCTGTCCCATGAGGAATACGACTGGAAACAAGGCACACAAAATCAGTTCAGGAAACTGTACTGGAGGGTAAAACTCTCCCCCTATCTTGTCTCTTGCTTACATAGTTCTCAATTCTGCAACACCGCCGACTTCCACTGGAGCTCATCCCGAGGTACTCTGGCTACAGCCAGAAGTTTCATTAGTCTCACTGGGATGCAATTAAGCACACACAGGCCTGGGGACATTACAATCAATAGAAGAGCTTCTAAATTACCACCAAGACGATATTTATGCTAGAAGCCTTGCTTTCTAAGAACAAAAAACCCCTCAAACCTCCCGGCAGTGAGTCCATAGGACACACAATGCTTTTACTGTTCTCAATCTTGTTCCCACACTCAAAAAAAATCTGCCTGGAAGTCCCTAAGTGGGGGTGGTGCTGCCACCCAGGAAAGTCTGACATCAAGTATTTAATATGCATATTTTGTTTGCTGCCTCAGATTAACAACTTCAAAGCCAGACCAGAGAACTGTTCTGGTCAGAACTAATGGGGGGAAATGTTTGTTTTCTTCAGTGCTTTGCAGAGAAACTTGTTCCTGTGATGTGCAGAGTTTCATTTGGGAACACAGGCAGCCAAGGGAAAACGTAAAGGCAAATTTATGTATCCAACTCACTAGTGGAATAAAGTTAGCTAAAATAAAGTGGTTTCCAACAACGACAGCAGATGCTATATCATACTCAGCCATGAATACATTAAGATTCTTCATTCTTAAAACAATACAATTAAGGAATGCTGATTTACTTCCAAGCTGAGTGGAATAAGGGTGAGCTGGGAACAGGTCTGTCCCAAATGGCTGACTGTCTGCCAGCATACAGTGCCTTCCAATGCCTTCAGAAGATAACCTGCAAGGTGGCAGGAACCTCACGCTTGCTCTGAGCATCTCTCAAGGCAACTGACTGCTTGCTACAAGACTGGAACCCCAGTACAGGAATCCCAGCACATAGAAAAACCAATTCTGCTCCCAGTTGCACCAAATCAAGGTTTTTATGGTGCAGACACCCAGCTTGCAACTCACAACCATGACTGCTGAATGCCACGTGTGAGTTAAGTCACATCATCTGCCTGTGTGTTTGCAAAAGCAGAGCCTAAACCTGAAATGATTCTAAATACACATCAATATATTAGCAGGATTTGAAGCCATTCTGCTAAAGGAGGGACAAAGTTTGCTTTACAGGCTTCAAATGCCTGTGGCTTACACATACCTAAGTGGGCTTCACTGTAATTGCAAGTAGTACTTTCATCTTACTCCTGTAGAGCGGTAACTTCCCATCAGAGTTTCTGGCAAACAGGACACTATAAAACAGTGTCCACCACAGAGGGAGCATCGGGCTATGCTTATTTAAAGAAGCCTGCAGTAGACAAATATAAACCAAACAGCATAAAAAATGCTATACGCTATCGCTTCCAAATAAAAGCTAAATATTATGGAAACCTCACAGTGTTGGAAAAAGCAAGTTCATTTACTTTGAAGTATAATTCATTCCTTCCCTATCAGGGCAATCATTTTTCTGACTGCAGTATCTCCACATCTCAGCTCAAACTAGGCTAACATCACATGGAGAGTCCACTAATGTCAAAAGATGTCACCAGCAAATGCTACACAATCTGCTTGGGCAATCAGATGGCTACAGGTACATTCCCAGCTCCCCAGTCCCCTCTGTAAGCCACTCAATTCATGGGACAACTGTATTACTACCTGAATTCCAACATCAATGCAAAACACTCAGTCAAAAGATGAGCATTCACAGCGAAGGGGTTCGGCTCACTGCAGGAGCAGCTCACACTGCGGGACCATTTGCCCCTCTATCATTATTGGGTTTTTGATATAAACAGGGCCAGTGTGGCTGAGGGATTCAGAAAGCCAATGCACCATTTGGTAACAAACTATCACTGGCATTGAGAAGAATATAATCCTCTTAAAGGGTGGATAGGCCTGGAAGGACAGACACATGGGAAAAATAAGCTTCCCCGTCTTCAATTAAAAAGGCAATGTTAAGTATTATCTTCCCTTTAGTTTTCTTTTTGAGACACAGTCTTCACAGAGCATGTGTGAATCCATCACGTATCTGATAATCACAAGCACTTGATTTGGATTCTTTCTTATCAACTTCTACCTGTGCTGAACTCACCTCAGGTTCCCCTGCAACCAGCAGCCACATTTACTTTCACTGGATCTCAATTTGGCCTATTGCTTTTTTATTAATTTTATTTACTGGTAGCACAAAAAAAAAAAAGCCCTCTACCTAGTGAATACACAGATAAAAGGATGTTTGTAAGAAATCCTTCCAGACCCAGGGACATTTCAAGAACCAAAACTAAAACTTTTACATCAGTTCCCATACAGCTGTTTCAAACTGTCTCATCTCCAAAAAAATTAAGAGCATATGATCTCAAAATTATACTTAATTGTGAGAAAGGTGGGTTTTGTGGGCTCAAAAAGCAGCAGTTTACTCAGATGGACAAGAAATGGGGAACTTTTAAAGACAGGAGACCGAGCGCAACACGGTGCTCTGACAAGACGTAAGGTTCTTGTTTCCTGTGCTCATCTCTGCCTGGCTGGAGTGATTACCCACAGCCCGTGTCAGAGACACCAGTCTGTCCCCAGGACAGAAGATTAAAAGTCACAACAGTGGCAGGGGAAAGAGAGGAACGGTGTCTGGATGTTTTGGAAACTTACCTCTTTACCCCCTCCAACACCACCGTAGGGTTTTCAGTGGTGCCTGATGGGCTGACAAGAATAAAAGGGGAAGAGGGAGGAAGAGAAACACTTTCTGAACTTCTCTGCCTGAAACTAGAGCTGTTTGGGTTTTTTTAAGGAACCCCCTATTTGACATTACTTCATTTTAAAACCCCCAAAGCATCAGGATTGAAAGACGTCACATTGCTCTGTAGTCACATATTCAGATTTGATTAAAACCCCCAAATGGGAACAGTCAAACCCCAAATTATAAAAACACCTGAGGTGCAACTGGAGGCTGAGAAGCGACTATGAATAGTCAACTAAGGCCCTATGTTTCTCACAGAACTCTACAAATAAAGACAATTGCAGATACAGACAAGTTTGTAGCCTTTCAAACTCAACATGGAATTTGAGATGTAACTACATTCCTTCCCTTTATATCCCAGCAGAAATAAAATCTTCACAGCCTGGATTCTCCACACGACACCCATGCAACCTCTCTGCCTTCAGTTAGCCTGGGCTGTGCGACAATTAATGGATATTTCTATGACAGAAGCAGTAACAGAAGCTAGTTGTGTCTCCCATCACTGTGGTATTCCCACCACCTTCTTCCCCTGAGGAAAACGAGCCACACTTGGAAAAAAGTGCCTGTTTGCCCAGTGTAAAATGCCTCTGTGCTACCTGCTTGTGGTGTTGGTGTAAGCCAGAGCTCAGACTTCCTTACAAACCTGGCCAACAAAGTTATGCCAGCAGAAGCCTGCAGTACAGGCTTTGTTTTCACTGTAAACAGATATGACGCATGGGTACATTCTTGGTTTAATGACAGGGTTTTGTTTTTAAACACACTTTCTCTGGAGCAGAACTCTTAAAATCACATTCCTAGTGAATTTAGCTGCCAATTCAGTTCAGCCCAGAGAATAAACCATCAAGTGTACACACAGGCCCAGGGACACCAAGAGAGAGAGCTGCTGACAACTTGCCAACCAGGGGGTTGCCCTCAACTGATGGCAAAGAAATTGGTATCACAGAGACAGCTGAGGCCTGGGGGGATGTTTTCTCTACTAGAAAACCATGAAGCATTTCTCCAGCAAAAACGGCTCTTTGGGGTATCAAATCCAACATTGGTTCAAATAAACACCTGGGTGAGGTTGTGATTCCAGCCCTGGAAATCTGAATGGCAGTAGAAGGGGGTGGTACTATACCTGTTCCTTCTGGAGTTTTATCAGCATTACTGGGGACTGATGGGTTTTGAAGCCAGTTGAATGCTTCTGTTTCCTAGTATTGTGCTCATTTTGTTACATGCCTTATGCAATTCCTTTTTGAGATGAGTTGAATGATACAAAGCATGAAACCTTCTCATTTTATGAGCATAATTCAAATTAGACACTTTAGAAACACAATTCTGACTGCAATCTCACATGTCAGAATCACACAGCTCCATAGGTGTTTCCAGACCCTGGGTGGCAAACATCATGATCTGATCCCCTTCCTGCAGCGAGCCCTTTTTCCCACAAAGAGGAAAGATGTGACCTCCAATGGTTTTAAACAAACAACAACTGAGACTGTTGACTGAGATACAGAGCTCCCCATCATGGGAATGTTAGTCTTCTCTCCTTATCACTGTTTTTGGACGGCACCTGAGCTTGGAGTTGTTTTTCTGAGATTCTTGCTTTGTCCTGCACTGTTCTTTGAGTGTAAAAAAGAATGTAGGCTTGGGTTTTGCACACCTCCTCCACGCTACATACATTCAGTTTGGAGTCGTTGCAGTGGACCCAAAACCCTAGGAATCAAAGGGAGAAAGAGGACATTGGTAAGGGAGGCGTAATTCCTTCTAAATTCATTTTCGGAACTGCTCATAGGAAACATCCACAGGGAAAAAGGGCTATGTAGGAGAAAAGCCATCTCTGTCTTTTCCCTTACAGATGCTTCAGAAAGGGGGTTCTAATTTGGAAAATGTTTGGATAGTTTCTGGGCTATAAACAGAGTTAACAAATACCAAATCATAATTTAACCAATTGTGTGTTATAGCCCAAAAGCTCAATTAGGAAAATAAAAGTTTCCTGGAGATAGCAAATTTGTACTTCTTTCTCCACAAGTCAGAAGGCAGAGTCAATACTAATCCAGCTGCAGCAAGAGACTGCTGGAAATCCACAAAACCCCTGCGGATGTTATTCATGAATAGCTCCTGTCCAGTTTCAAAACACTTTCTGTTTATCTCATCATCCCAAGGATACTGAGAAAAGACACCCAGCTGGAGCAGCTCCACGGAGTTACATTGCATGAGAAAATGAAGCATTCATGCTGTTACCAGCAAGCAATAAAAGGCATCCCAAAGGGCTGCGAAGCAAAAAGCAGCAATCTGGGGCTTTATATTAAAAAAATAAATAGAAAATTATGAATTTAAAAAAAAACCCAAACATGCTACTAGAAATACATTCTGAGAAACAAACTACTGAATGTCAGGAAACTGGATTCCAAACAGCTCTGATCATAAAGCTTTACAGTGCACTATGCCTGTGGAATAAAACATGAGCTTCTTGAATTTGTTTCCCCCGTAACAAGGCACACGCACCTCCCTCTGTGTTGTAGCAATATGCTGTGTAGTGTCCTGAGCCAAACCCTTTCCCGTGATGCATCACCACAGCGGAGAGGTCATAGACAAAGGTCTCTTTGTCAAGAGAGGAGAGAGAGTCCCTGCAGCAGTAAGGTTCCATGTTTAATACCTGGTCAAAGAGGACATGGACCCCAATCTTCTCACGGTGATTACGTTCAGACCACCTGCAAACACAAGGGCACACAAATCAAACACTCAGGTTCCTGCTTCTTGACAGCGGTACGGGGCTGCAGGAAGATGCACACAAAAATAGCCACTGCTAAACAACTCTGGAGAGCTTTCTGTGCTGGGTCAAGTAGGCATCATAGTATTTTTTTTTCCTTCTGTTTTCTCTCTGATGTCTACTACACCTTCTGCACACAGCTGGATTTGTCACCGATGCCCATTCGTTGTTTGATAGGATACTGCTGAGCTTTGCAACAGCCAAACACAAAGAAAGCCAAAGAGCCTTTAAAATATTCAGTTACACAAATATAAACCCCACACACCTCAATTGCCTGTGCTAACCATTTCAGAAACTTTTCATAACACACTGAACTTTGTCTGCTACATTTTATTAACAGGTAAATAGGTGATATCTATACAGATACTAGAAAACAGGCTAGAAACAGGCTACTGTAATGCAAGTAGTAGTCTGAGAGGGTATCACACCTCTGGTTTGGGTAAAAGGTTTATGTACATGTATTTCCCAGAATGTGAGAGGAAATATGGGCCCACACTAATCACTTCTTTCCAAGACAGAGGCAAGGCTCTTGTCTGACACCACGCAGCAGACCCCACTCACCTGAATCGTTTAAGGTGCAGTCGGAGGACCTGAGGTAGTCTGTAGATCATTAACTGCTTTTTAGCTTCACTCAGAACAAGAGGTTTAGGAGAAGACTTTCGCCGTTTGCCTACCAAAAAACCAAACACAACCACAAAAAACACACAAAAAATCAAGGCAAAGCTTGTCAGGGTGAAATTAATTGTCAGAAGGGGAAGAGAGTGCATCTTTTTCCTCCAGGAGCAGCAGTCCAGCTCCCATGCACTCAGGATGGACATGCAAGCAAACATTTCTCAGCAAACATTTCTCATCAATTCCTACACAGAGCAGGAACTTCTCTGGGATCAAAGCTCATGGGTTTAAAAATATGTAAAGTTATAATTTTTGTGATGTTTGTAATCACAGAATCAGTTATGGCCTTCAAGCTGCTCATGCTGACAGTTTGCTCTGAGAAATATAACAGAGATAAGAAGACAGAGCGAGGACCAAAGACATCTTGGGCTGTAGTAGTTTCTACAGGTGAACTATGAGTGTACAAATAATAGTATTTAATACTGTATTCTGTTAAAATAGTACTTATTGTAGAACTACAATAAAGCTCGTAGTAGCAAGCTTCACTGGCTTAAGAATATTAATACAAGTCAGCAGACAATGCTTCCAGCAAGGTTCCACCTCTCACAGGGTTTCTGGCTCCCCAAGAATGTAAAACAACCGCTGAACCAAAACCAGAGAAGAGAAAAAAGGTTCCTCTTCCCAGTGATTACTCTTTCCAGGACACTGAACATACGACTGTACCAGGAGGAAGACAGGTGGCTTTCAGACCTTCCAATAAGAAATGTACCTGTTAATTAGATTTCTGCACCTCACTGCACCAGTTGGGAACAGATGGGTTGCTCCTCCTCCATCACGTCTGACAAGCAGTGCCCCCAATAGTTTTTGGCACCTAGGCACAGGCAGGTTGCCTTTCCCTGACTTTTTTTTTTTTTCAGCTGGTTAATGTTTCTTTAGCCACGTAGCTCTGAAGTAACTGTTAAAATTTGGGCTTACCCAAAGAATCAAAGGAAAGATGGTTAAGATGATGCTCTACTCATCAGTATCAACACTTTGTGAACAGTCTTTGTGAATAAGAATCTGTTCAAATGATATTTGGCTTTCTTTCAAGAACGTCTAGTCAAAGATTATTTCCCAAGGTTTTGTGAAGATGTTTGGAAACAGATTTGCAAGTTGACAGAGAACAGATCTCTACAAAAATTCACTACTTCAGCATCTTAGTTGCAACGTAAGTCAAATTATTGGCATTTTCCTCCCAAGGGGATGACCATTTGCCACAAATACCTGCATGAAAAAACATCAAATCCAGTTTATCAGAGTAGCTGAGCTGCATGGTTATACACAAGGCTAACATTATTTTCAGGGAGATAATAACCTTACAGACTCAGACCTACTAGAAGAAAGCAGAAGTCATCTTCTAGCTGAGCATAGCAAAACATGTGCATTCATATCATGGATAATACATTAACCCTGGACTCCCAGAATAATGTCAGTTCATTGCTTCCTGACAAAATGCCTACAGAGAGATGGAAACTCTACCCTGGTAGCAGGCCTTGAGAACTCTGCATCTGTGATTTCTGGTCAAAAGATTCAATCAAGAACAGGCAGCATATAGATGATTTGTTATAAAAGCTTTCCTGCTATACAGAGATGAGCAAACCAGAGGGATGAGGTTCTCTCTTTTGTCTCTAAATCCAAGCCCTTCTGCCCCAAAAAGTTCTTAAAGTTGCCTTCTGCTCCGAGACAGGTGGCAAAAGCAGCTCTGAGCAGGGTTGTATTAACCCCACAGTAAATCGTGCTGCACAATGGCAGAGATAGGAGAAAAATGACTTGTCAGATTTAAACTGGTGCCCTAAGGAGGAAACAAAACAGCATGAGCAGTGAAGAACACCACCGTTTTGACATACTTATAAGCCACAACGTTTTCAAACACTCAATACTTGCATCAGAAACCCCTCACTCAGAAAAACAGACAGTGCTTCCAATGATAGCAGCATCCAACTTACTGTTGCACTGGTCACATGCATATATCCTCCCTTCCAAAGCTTCTGTCTCGGTGAACTTGGCCAGCATCTCTGTCAGCATGCACTCTGTCTGGTTAACAGGGACGATCCCCTTCTCGATAGAGTGATAACGCTCGGGGAACTCCAGGGAAAGATCCCAGAAGGGCTCCACGGTGTTGGATTTGTAGTTGCACGTGATGCAGGTGACCTGCGAATGAGATGTGGATCCTCATGTGAAGTTACAAACACAGAGTCCCAGGCAGGCATTTACATTCACATCTGAACAATCTGCTCATGCCCAGACAGCTGGGTGGTTTCACAGACATAAATACCATCCAAGTCAGGAGAAACATTGCTCATTTCCAGTCTGAAAGATGCTTACCTTCAGCAGGTAATTTAAATTACTTTCTCAATTCTCAAAAAAAAAAAAAAAAAATGCAGACAACATTGACCTCAATGGGATTCACCTCCTCAGATACACACCACTACAGGTATCGGACCAATTCCCAGCTGGGTAACAAGCACCTTGGGTCTGGTTTCTACGCCAAGCAGTACACATTGTATTTATTATGCAATCTTCCTTCCACAGTTTCTCTGCTTCCCATGCACATTTCCAAGTAATCCCTTTAATGTTTCATTTGCTAACTATATAAAAATTATTCATGAATGGACCATGAAAGGACAAGCTTCAGATGCCCTTGTTTTCTTATGTCAATATATATGTTATAAATAAAAACAGTAGAAAAAATTAGTTGAAAACTCAGAGACAGAAAGCACAAGGAGGTAACAAAGCCAGAAAGCAGGTCTGGTCAGACCCTGTTATTGTGAGAACCACCCACCAAAACCCAACGTCCAACCTTGCAGCCTGGCAGCTTCATTCACTGAAGGCACCAGTAACTTTAAGACAGATTTGTAGCTCTCAGATAGGGAAGGAAGTCTTCTGTGGGGTTTGAAATTAAACACAGTGCATGTACACAAGAGTTACACAAGCAGAATAAATAGCCTGGCAGGTTATTTATAGTGTATCATAGTAACAGACAAATTACACTGATCTGTGACCGTCTTCACGCTGTTAACAGAGACCTACCACTGAATCTAGAACAAGCACCACCTGCCAGGGCCAAGAAACAACCAAAGAGCTTTCAGTTAAGAAGTTTGCACACCACAGAGTTGATTCAAATAAACCAAGACTTCAAATGTCCTTTTCCTGAAAAGCCAAAAGCTTTAACTTGAAAAAATCCACCTTTTAATCTTTAATGCACACAAGTTTTTATATGCAGTAAGCTTAGCAAGACTGGCATGGGGAAGGATGATATAAATAGCAATGAGAATGCACATCCATATAATACTGCTCCTGGTCTCATCTTGCAAACCCTGGAGTGTCAAGTTATGCACACATTTCATTTCTCCTGGACAGTAAAGGTAGCAGAGGACTTTGCACTGGGCAACCAGGGTCTGCCTTGTGGGGAATAATACTTTTCAGGCAAGGGAACAACACATGAGGAAGAGACCGAGCACCATGACAGGCACTTTCAGCTCCTATAGAAACGTATATTAAGCACGCTCAGTATCTGAGTTTCAAAGATGAGTTTCAAATGCCTGGGGAAAAAAAAAAAAAAAAACAAACCTGTCACAGACAGCTAATTCATTAGAGCACAAGGACTGCCCTCTCTGTCCTTCATCTTATTCTTTCTAGCCACAGAAACAAAACCAGGAAGAGACAAACTTTAAAGATACTTTAAAAACACAGTAAAAGCTTAAAACTGAGCACTCAGAGTGTGTGTACTTGTGCAGATTTCATTCCAAAGTGGCAAAAGCCAACTGAATTTACAACATGTGACAAGTATTGAAAATGATGACAACCCACAGAGCAACCCAACAGATTTCTTTCTCAGGAGGTACTCACTCCTAAGCAATTCCTCTTAGGTATCTGGTGGCTCCTCAAGAAACAGAGCCCGGCATGAATGGCTCCAGTTGATTTCCATGCAAAAGCAGATGCATACCTGACTAAGCAACTGCCCATGAAAAATGGTATTCACCACCTTCAGGACCTGCTTGGTGAGCTTCCTCTGTGAGAAAGGGATAAGGATCCTGTGCTTCGTTCCTTCTGACTCCAGCTCCTGCTGTACTTTATCCAACAGCTCGCAGAGAAATTCCTGAGCATCCTGCTGATCGTAACCTCGAAACGCCGGGATCAGACTCCACACAGAGTGCAGCATGGCAAAGGGGGACACGAGTGCCCACTTGCCGGACCACATCACTCTGAAGAGGGTGTGCAACTCGTGGCAGAGGGAGATGTGCTTTGAACTCGGTTCCTTGGGTTGGATTAGTTCTAAACTCCTGCTTATGGAGGAGCCACCATTTAAGCCAGCTGGCAAGCTCTGCGTGCCATATGATCCCACTTTGTCAGTCTTCCCTGACTCATTAGCAGCAGACCCATTTGCCAATTTGCCAGGCATCCTAGACTTCCCATTCACAGTTTTGGCTAAGAGTTCTTCTGTTTCACAGAGATCAAGTGTCAAAAAACATTCTCTAAATTTCTGGAGGTGACTTAGGACTTGCAGAATAGAATTCATATAACATGTGTTTCCCAGGTTCCTTAGACCCGTTACCCCGGGAGTCATCAGAGGCTTACGCCGGATGGAATAAAACTGTTTGAATCTGCTGCTCTGCATCTGCCTTGAGGTAGGGGAAGCGGTTGCCACCTCCCTAAATTTCCTTGGAATCAAGTTCTCTCTGTGCACATGAGACAACAGCCTTGCACTCTTCCTCGGAGGAGTGTTTGCCAGCTCCTCCAGGAGCTGTCTCTTCATCTCCTGCCGCCGCTGCCTAGCTGCCTCCTTCTTTCTCTCCAACTCCTCCATTTGTTTCTTTTGTTTTAATTTTAGCTGGCCTCTGGAGCTCTTCTCAAACCAGGTCCGCAGCGCCTTTGCAAGCAAGGACTGGCGCCTGTGCCAGAGAGCTGTAAGCATCTGAGACTGTCCCTGAGGGTTCCTTGGATGGCTGCACATGTCCTCTCCCAAAGCCATCGATCGCAATGTCCTGCCGCTTCTCGTTGACAGATCATGTTTTTGACTTTTAATTGCGGACAGAGAACTTCTCAGCAACTTCAGATCCCCCTCTGGGTTGTCATTCAAGACATAATCCTCACAAAGATAACAGAAGACATATAGATCATTCACTTCCATCGCCAACGGATGCCTGGTTTCTTCAAAGTGTTTAAGTGCATGCTCCTCGATGTACCTCCCGCACGCTACGTGGGAGCACTTCAGACAAGCCCAGATAGATTCAGTTGTCTGGCAGTCCATGCAGTGCCACTTCTGGGGGTTCAGGATAGAGTGGTCCTGGGCGAGTCGTAGCCGCCCAACATGTTTGCATCTATCCATGTCTTACAGAAGTCTTTGCTGCTTTGAACTGGGAACGCAAAAAAAGAAAGGAAAGGATTTTAGAGCCACTACACCAGCTGTAAAGACCTATAAAATATGGATATCACGCCTTGTCAATCCCAACTGCAGTTTTCCTTCAACCAACTACATTATTTCCACTGGTTTTTTTTTTTTTTTTTTTTTTAAAGCTGTTTTTATTACTAGTGAAAGACACTGGATTGACAAGGTCTACAGAGTAAAACTGTCTGTCTACTAAGGACAGCCCAGACAGCTGCCAGCATGCCTCACCCAACCTGAATGGCTCACTTCCAAAGGGAAAAAGATTGATTCAGTCCACACACACATTTGATCTTTAGCTGCCCTCTTGAAAATGATACATACAGAACGAATTTGGAATTGGAATG
Source organism: Gallinula chloropus (assembly GCF_964237585.1). Classification (NCBI taxonomy): domain Eukaryota; kingdom Metazoa; phylum Chordata; class Aves; order Gruiformes; family Rallidae; genus Gallinula; species Gallinula chloropus. The sequence continues at coordinate 7,015,110 of NC_140112.1, forward strand.
CATGTGGTCGGGAACTAGACTGAGGTTACGCCAACTTCTTACAGAAGCCACAAAAAATATTGGGTAATTGTCATAACTAGAGTATTTTTGAGTCCTCCGGCTTTACATACTACCCTCAAATTCTCTGATTTCCCACAGTCTCCCAAAAATTTCAATGCTTAAAAAAAACCAGCAGGGTTAAAAAAAGGGGAATGTGTAATACCATGTTATAGGAGACATAAAGGAACATCTGCATGTGTGTGTATGTTTGTGTGAGCACATACAAACAGAAAAAGCAAGTGATTTACTAAATTACTCTAATGTAACTGAAACCAAAGCAGGGATACTAGATCTAGAAAGCACAAAAAGCTTTCACTCCATGTTCTGCACCCACGTTTTATACAGGATACTCAGCTGTATAAAGAACACAACAAAAAAACACTGTGTGCTAGTGTAGGAGACGGACTAGAGCTTCAAGGTGGTTTGGACCCCCACCATTCTCCTCAGACCGTTTTGCTGACCTCACAAGAGCTACCTGATCAGGTAAATCCTCTACATATGGACAAGCTAAAGGAGGAACTTGGTCACACTCTGGAGACAAAGGTCCCTGAAGTTGAACTAAGTATGTCTTAAACATCCACAAACTGGGAGATGAGGGATTGTCTAAATATTAAATCAGCAAAACCCGCAATAACTGGGTGAAAGGTAAAGGCAGTCGGGGGAGACCAAGACCACTGACCGATAGACCACCGAGTCAAGAAATCCACTGATTCAAACCTTCCCTTTTTTGAGTATGCAATGCTAATTTGCACTAGGAGCAGAATGACAATGAGCATAAAAGGGCAAGGCACAGATTTACAGAAGGGAGCTTGACACTGAAGAGCCCTATCATCTGGTTCAACACTGATGGATCCAGGACTGGTGATCTCTCCCGTACCCCTTTCCCTCACAGCTGCTAAGTAATGCAAGGCTGACCTTCATTCCTACCAAAGAAGGTAGTTCTTGGCTAAATATAAGGTTGGCATTCTTAGGATATTTCTTCCATGGAAGATTTCTCATTAAAGTTAATGTCTGTGTGTGGACCTTGGAGCGTCGTCTCACTTCAATTTTAACAAAGGGGACCGGTGAATTTGAGTCACACATCCCTCCTTTTTGGGCAGGGACATGACAGCCAATGCCATGGCTTCCTTTGTACAGTCCCTCTGATGCTCTAATCTCTGAAGAGACCAAGGTGCAGAAACCAGACCCGCTCCCACGCCCTACTCACGGAGTCATGTTTAAACATCCTCTCCTCTGCGATGCAGCATCCAGGGCCCAGAACATCCCCATTTCAGCCAAAGGAGTCTTGGCGGTTCTTCGAGAATTTAATTACTACTTAAGTCTTCATTGTAAGGCAGCACAACTTCAAAGCCCTAGAGAGAGAATATTCTTGTGATGCACATAAACAAAGAGTGCTGGCAGGGTTGCTTCTGAACACGATTAATCCCCTCAGTGCAAGAGCTACTGTGGAGAACACATTTATTGCAGAGAACAGAATTATCTGGAAGTCAAAGCATGAATCATGGAATGGTTTTGGTTGGAAAAGACCTTCAAGATCATCGAATCAAGGGGAATCAACTTTTTAAAAGGGCAGACAATGGCAGGACAAGGGGGAATGGAGTAAAGCTAAAGGAAGGAAGGTTTAGATTGGATATTAAGGGGCAGCTTTTTACAGAGAGAGTGGTGAGGGGCTGGAAGGGGCTGCCCAGAGAGAGGGTGGGTGCCCCGTCCCTGGGGGTGTTCAAGGCCAGGTTGGATGGGGCCCTGGGCAACCTTGTGTAGCTCCAGGCCTGGAGGTTGGTGTCCCTGCCTGTGGCAGGGGGTTGGAGCTCTGTGACCCTTGGGGTCCCTTCCAACCCAGACCAGTCTGTGATTCTATAATTCTATGTTCATCGAGTCCAACCATCTAGGAACTCAAATACTTGTGTATCTGTTAAGAAACATGACATGGAAGAGGTATGATGGAATTTCATTTCTCTGCTTTCATTCTCTGATAATCTATAAATCTGCTGATCACATGTAGCCTCTGCATTCTAAATCTTTTGTAGTGGATGACCCAACATATGGCAAGAGAAAATACCTGAGGTAAAAAACCAAAACAAACCCAAAAACTGAGCAAAAATGTGCACCTCCTGTGATCACTTCAATTTTGGCTGCTTTGATAAACTGGTGAAAGAAATGGGGAGGAGATGGGGAAAAAGAGAAAAGAAATCTGTCCTGAATTAAATGTTGTTTCTAGATGATTTTTCAAGCAATATAAACAAAGTCACGAATAATTGTTAGATGCAAACAGCAACAAAATAAGAACTACAGAGGAAAGAAAAATAAGGAAAACTTGCATTTTGCCAAAGGCAGAAAAGATAAACCCTTATGTGTTGTAATAATCCAAGAAAGACTAAATTAACTTGCTTACACATCTACAACTAGAGCACTTGAATACAACACAAACTACAGCTAGGAGGGCACAACACGCTTTCCCAAAGCTTTAGGATTATATGAGGAAAACTTATCTGACCAGGCTAAGAAAACATATTTTCAGTGGTTCTCAAATCATGCAAATTTACTTTAATTACCATCTTTTTTTTTTCAGTGACATTGCTGCTAAAGATGGAATCTCTTCAAGAAAAATCAAAGCTCTCCTTTACTACTTCCTGATTTTAGATTAAAGCACAAGTGGCCACTTCAGAATTCACCTTCACAGAACAATAATAGAATATGGGTAAATAACCATTTTAGTTGTTTATTTTAAAAGAGATCAGAAATCTGCTATGCCTCTCCTTCAATCACTCATAAACCCCAGGACCTGGGAAGACACTTTTGGAGATCCTATAGCAAACAAAGGACCACTTCAGTCTCCTCCTTCCAAGTCAGAAACATCCCTTCCCACCTTCCTTTCACCTTCTTCCCTGACCCTTTTTTAGTTACCTGACCCCTTTTTTTTTCCTCCCCCCTTTTTGTTGTTTATTTTTCTACTCAGGTTTTGATAGAAAATTGTGGAATAATCCTGTCTAGCCTTGGTAAGACCAAGTGGCACAGATTCCAGCTTGAAAGAGTATAGACACTATGGCAACATTGACAGCCTTCATTTACATAAAAGAATACTAATTATGTTGTATCATCAACATCTGTGATTCTGCTCACTGCCATATGCGACAGTGTTGGGAATTTAACCCTTGAGGCTCACTGGCATAGCCAAGATTTGTACTGTATAAGAAAAAAATGGGCCTTATACACACAATTCTGTAGAGACTGATTCAACAGTCCCCAAGCTCAGTCTCTCACCAGCTCTGCAAGGTCTTGGGACACCATATTTTCTAAGAGTATACTGAATTTATCCTCAATTTTCAAGGGAAAAAAAACAACAATGCAGCTAGGTTGCTAGTTTCAGCTGGGTAACAGGATACAAGGAAATCAATCACATACCAGATACAGTGCATTAAGGAATCATGTTTAACAATAAAGTAGGCTGTCAGTATATAAATTATAAGCTTTTTGTCAACTGTTTTTGATTTTCCTGTGTGGGCCAGCAAGACTTCCTGTTTGAAAAAGATTTCAACAGTGTTGGTGAGTTAGCAAAGCAGCTTTGTTACACCTTAATTCAGTAATATTCAGGACAAAACCATCTTTGATACTGCACGTGATGTTCCCCACCTGTTTCTCTTTAGGTATCTACGGACTGCAAATCCAAGTCCTGATGCCACATACATTCAGCTGCTCTGCAAGTTAGAAATAAACGGTGTTTATTTAACGCAAACCACTTCAGTGAAATGTCTTTTTTACTTCCTCAAACAAGATCTGCTTTTCATTGGTGTGGTTTTTGTGTCAGAGCTGGAAAGAGCAGAGCAAGATGAGCATCTGCATTGCTCACCACTGTGGGGTGGGTTTGCTTTCCATGCACCTGGCTGCCGTGCCAGCAGAGCTTCTGCTGTGCACCATGCTAAAGGGGTTTCTTCTGCATGTTAAAAGATGCTTCAACTTCTAATGAGGCCCCAGCTGGAGTCCTGTGTCCAGAGCTGAGGCCCCCAGTAGAAGAAAGATGTGGGACTGTTGGAGAGGGTTCAGAAGAGGCCACAGAGATGCTCAGAGGGCTGGAGCAGCTCCCCTACGGAGAGAGGCTGAGGGAGCTGGGCTGGGTCAGCCTGGAGAAGAGAAGGCTGTGGGGGGACCTCACTGCAGCCTTCCTGTCCCTGAAGGGAGCAGAGGAACAGGAGGGGAATCAGCTAGTTAAAGGGCAGAGACTGGCAGGACAAGGGGATGGAGTGGAGTGAAGCTAGAGGAAGGAAGGTTTAGATTAGATATTAGAGGGAAGTTCTTTGCAGAGAGAGTGGTGAGGGGCTGGAAGGGGCTGCCCAGAGAGGGGGTGGGTGCCCCATCCCTGGGGGTGTTCAAGGCCAGGTTGAATGGGGCCCTGGGCAACCTTGTGTAGCTCCAGGCCTGGAGGTTGGTGGCCCTGCCTGTGCCAGGGGGGTTGGAGCTGTGTGACCCTTGGGGTCCCTTCCAACCCAGAACAGTCTATGATTCTACAATGATTCTATGCTCGTTACCCACTCGCATTTTGGATCCCTTCCATGAAATAAAATTAAAGAAATTAAAACTGGATCTCTGGCACCATGCAGCACATGGACTGGAGGCAGCTGGAGCATCTGCAGGTTCAGCCTTGCCATCCCACGTGCAGTCAGACTGCTAAATAAGTCACTGAGAGACTTATTTAAGAACAAAATAAGATCACTAAGAACAAAATTTGTTCCTCTTTTACATAGGTAAACAAATAGCTTGCTACAACCTAAAGAATAAAAGAACACACCAAGAGGAGAAATTACAAAGCTATGATTAAAGGGAAACACAGAGATGACTCAGAACCTGTAAACAGTAGCACAAGGGGAAAAACAAAACATGCAAAGATTACAGGGCTGGAGCTATTTAAGCTATTGCAGAGGCTGAACACAAATTTCTGTGGTCGACGTGACAGCCCAGGAGAAGCCATAAGCAACAAGAGTTTAGTGACTGAGAATTCACACCTTACATTTTAAGGTCTTGGAGACAAATAGAGCCCTGCTCTTTGCCATTATATATCAGGTTTATTTCTTGGGTTTGTAGGGTTTTTTTTTCCATCAAGGTAGATCTCATTTTAAGAAATACCTATAAATTCATCCTCTCACCTACTTTGATTTTTTTTTTTTTTTCCTTTTTCCCCAGATAACTGTTAGGGGAAGGAAAAGAGGGGAGAAGAAAAAAACTTCATCACTCTGCATGGAGAAGAGGTACCAGAAGCATGGAGCTGCATTAGAATACAGCTCGAGATGAATTAAAACTGAAATAAAATAATAGGAAATAAAAGGAAAATAAGGACACTAATTTAGCCAGTAACATTCTAGAGAATTTGAAAAAAAAAAATCTCACCTTGCAAATCACTTACAGTATTTGAACACCAGGTCAAACCCTACTTTCTTTTTTTGCATGGCTCACAATCCCAGAAAAACATATGGCAAGATCCTGTAACGGCTTCAAGAACCAAACACAGGAGAAACAATTTGGCTCTTGACCCTAAAAGAGTGTTAAAATAAACCACATGACTTTATTATGTTTCTTTGTACCATTGTTACACATTTGGAAACTGATTAAAGACATCTGTAGGGATCTGTTGACACCAGCTACTTTCTTTTTTCTGAATAAACATGCACAAAGCAAAAAAGTTTCAAGCTCAGAAAAGCTACTAGATACTTAGCCTTGCAAACTAGATGCCTCTTTCATTTGGAAGAGTTGATTTCAAGTCTTCAATACTGGCAAAAACTCCTTTAGCTGCAGCCTGGAAATCATCTTTAAGGACAGGTGGGAAGCTCAGACTGAAGGATTCTTTCATTCATTCATTCATCGCTCTCCTGGGAGTGGCAAAAGTGAACCACAGCAGCATTTCACCAATCCACTGGGAATTGGCACCACACTACATAAAACATGTTTGCCTCCCCTCACCCCCTTCTCTTTTTGTTTTTTCTAAACACTGTAGGGGAAAAAAATAATCCTTAGATATTCTTGGTTTCCATCAAAATGAAGTATCCTATACAAACATACTGCATTTGATCAAGTAGGTGTCATGATCTTGGACGTGAAGAAACAAGCACCTTCCACTCTCCCCTCAGTAAACTTATTTTTAAGCAGAACTCTAGAGCAGAATTTCTAGCCTGCTCAAAAACACAAAGAAGGAGATACCAGAGAGAGATATATCTAAAAATTACATTCAACAAGTACTCAGAAACGTTAATCCTCTTATTATTTTGGCCTCCCCATTTGAGAGGAACCAATTATTCAACCAGATGTGTAATGAAAACATGTAATCTGAGCTGCATGGAAGATGGTGGAAAAAATTTCCTGCTCAAGACATTCATGTTCCTCTGCTAGCAGGAGCCACCCCTGTATTTACTCACAGGAAAATTCTGGATTTGCTTCTCAAAGCCACTAGCAATGACACTTTTTCAAATGGAAAAACTCACACAATTGATATTCCATTAGAGAAGGGGAACTGCTGCAGGAAAGGGTGTCCCCACATCACCTGAGCAGGAATCCTCTGTCTTTACAAAGTCACTGCGTGGTTCAGAACTACTCACTCAGTAACCAGAGCAAGGAAAACATCCAGGAAAACATCCAAGAAGTTCTTTTTGCTTCTCGAAGGAGCCATCGACTTGCCCAGGCAGGAATGGGTTTCTCCTCTAGTTTGAACCCTGCTGGTTTTAGACTTTCAAACTGCATCTCCAAAAAGTAACAATAACCCTAGAGATTTTTTTCAATTCTTCTGAAAGCATATTGTCTTGAAAACTGCCAGCTTTATATCCTACAATTCCTGGATTCTCTCTATCCACGATGACACAGTATCAAGTTAGTTACAGGCAAATTAACACAGCTGACAAGGGGGAAAAGAAAAAGAAGAAAAGGAAAACAGAGGAGAAAGAGTTACAGATGATTCAAGAGTCAGAGTTCCTCTGAAAAGACAAGCGAAGCAATGAATTAAATAGCTACTGTGAATACATGAAGAAACCACAGTTTAAAGGATGGACAGAAGCAGACAGGAGACTTGAGCTGTGACAGCAGGAGCGGTCACCGATCCCACCTCCCTCATGGCCAGCCCACTCCTCCAGCATCAACCTCCTCACCCAGCCACAGCCCTGAAAGACAAAAATCCTCCACCTCAACCCAAAGTTCACCAAGTTCTGAAACATCCCACCTGAGCGTTCCTGGGAGGTGGCCACAGTACTACAGGAGTCATGGCAAACTCAAAGGCCTTCAGCTGCTTTCAGTTGTACAGTACAGGCATTGGAAGACCCCCACACCCCATGATGCTGTTCAATTCTGAAGCTATAATCACAAGGGAGCTTGACAAAAATGCGACTTTCCTGCCAACTTCCACAGCGAGTTCTGTTTTATTAACTCCTTTAAGTTAATTATAACTATGTCAATGTTAAACTGCTTCTGGGGGCTCACACTGTGCTAGAAAAATTTGCTGCAGGCTCAAACCCGGAATCTCAGGCATCAGTTTTCAAAGAAATATTCCGGCATTGAAAAAACAAAACAAAACAACCCAAACCAAAACCCCAAGTGCTCAAAAAGATGAGGATTGAGAAAATCCCATTTCCTGCACTGCTGTCCCTGGTGGGATTAAGCACAACTTCTGCAGGACTTGGGTCCCTGAATCATCCTGGGAAGCTAAAGTCGGTGGATATCGATCTGTACCTGATTTTAGACTACAACAAAGAGCATGGACACTATGACAGAACCATAGATTGCTTTGCGTTGGAAGGGACCTCAAAGCCCACCTAGTTCCACCCCCCTGCCATGGGCAGGGACACCTTCACTGGACCAAGTTGCCCAAAGCCCCATCCAACCTGGCCTTGAACCCCTCCAGGAATGGGGCTTCCATAACCTGATGTACTGAGTACAATTAGCTTCAAACATGTCATACACCACAGCAAGAACAACAAAACTCCAAGGGCTCCAGTTTATCCTTAACACCAACTCATCCACACAAACTGGCCATCCCGCCTATGAAGCTCACAGATTTAGGGGATAACTGAGAGAAGATTAGTATTTGCTTCATGGCTCACATCAGCTGACAGATGTGGATGTCCCAAATCAGAGGTGTTAAGATCCTACTACCACAATACACCGAACAGAAAACCTCCCGCATACCAAGCGGCTACAAGTAGTAGATATATATTTATATATAACAACCATTTTCAGGTACAATCTGTTAACAATCCAACCCACAAGTCCATCAGACAAATTGCTAAAGCTGAATTCAGTGCTCAGGAAATAAAACCCCAGGGAAGAAGCAAAGATGAAAAAACATTTTTCCCCAAAACTCTGGAATTCTGAGGAATTCTTAAAAGTCTCCAAGACTGTTTTAAATATGACCAGCATACTTAGATCTAAGGCCTCACGTAAACCAAAACATGCTGTTAAGTCAACTATACTGATCAAGACTTCAAAGAAAGAAAAATGTTTCCCAGTCCCCATTCCAGACCAGGGAGCTGAGATAAAATAACCTCATTCTGACTTTATTTTTCCTGCTGTTACACTTACTGTGCTTCATGACCTGCTTTCACTGTTCTACCCAAAACAGCCTTTTTGCAGATAGATGCTTTACCAGAGAGGCTTGCTGGCAAAGTCTATGAATTTAGGAAAAAAAACCCCACTAAAATCCTTTTGTTTGGTCAGAATAAATTTCTGACTAAAACAAAAGACTTCACACTGCCTGCATCCTCAAAGAGCAGTAATTCATACTTTGTGCAGACCCAACAAATGGTTGCAAATGTGCATATGTCTTCTCTCCACATTCTTTCCTGATGAAGATCCTCTTAAACTAAAGACAG